>NW_012130119.1:1189036-1217107 GCF_000143395.1 Atta cephalotes | reverse complement strand
AGGTGTTACAATTTTGTTTTCCGCGTTTTTTTTCCGAAATTCGAGGCTTTAATTGTAAAAAACTGATTATACATTTATGATTCAAAGTATTGTCCATCGTTGGCCACTACTTTCTCCCATCTTTCGGGTAGCATAAACGAATCCCGCGTCGAAAAAAACTGGTCATCTTTTGAGGCTATCCACGAATCGATCTAATTTTTTACTTCTTCATAAGACCGGAAGTGCTGATCAGCCAGGCCATTGATCGAAACAAGTGATAGTCAGAGAGAACAATTCAAATATTCTGGAGAATACGGTGGGTGGGGTAGGACTTCCCATTTCAACGTTTCCAAGTATGTCTTGACCACTTTCGCAACATGGGGTCGAGCATTGTCATGTTGCAAAATCACTTTATCGTGTCTCTCGTTGTATTGCGGCCGTTTGTCTTTCAATGCTCGGCTCAAACGCATCAATTGCGTTCGATACCGATCGCCTGTGATTGTTTCAGTCGGTTTTAACAGCCGAGCTGGTCCCACCAAATACAGAGCATGACCTTGGACGTCAAAATCACCGTTCTTGAAGCGTTGAAACCACTCATGACATGTTCTTTCACTAATAGCGGCCTCACCATAAGTATTTGAGAGCATTCGATGAGCCTCAGCCGCAGATTTCTTCATATTGAAGCAAAAAATTAAAACCTCCCGCAAATGACGAGAATTTGGCTCGTAAATTGACATTTTCAATCGAGAATAACTTTATGATGCAGACACAAATCGACTAATGTTTCTATGGGGTTATGTTGACAGATGCTCAAGTTTATCTATTTATTTCGACCACCACTTACCGCTAAAGCCATCTATAGGAAAACGGCGGAAGCAAAGTTGTATACCTAATATATATATTAATATACATATTATTAATAATATTTTTAGTTTTAATTAACAATTATTTAGATAATCATTAATCAAACTCGAAAATTTTTCAATTAATTGATTAATCAGTAATCAAAAGGAAAAATATTTAATTATTCGATTCATTCATCAAGTTATCAAAATCATAAATTTTTAATTACTTTATTAATTATTTAGTAATTAGAATATAAAATTTTTTGGTTAATCAGAATGTAAATAAATTTTAATTATTTGAGTAATCGATAATCAGATTTATTTTTCAATAATTCCATTATTCAATAATCAGTGTCAGATATTTTTTGATTATTTAGTTGATTATTTTTATGATTATTTTCTTAATTAATAACATTAGTTTACAAAAAAAATTTTTTTTTCCAATAATTCAGTGAAAACTCATCGTAGCGAGTTATTTAAAAAAATATTTTAAAACTTGAAATCTTTACTTTCTAGATTAGTGCTTTAAAAAACGATCGTACTGATTATGTGAAGTTACAATAAATGAAGATGCATAAATTTTCTAAATTTTAAAAAATTTATATTAAATTTAAAAAATTTATATTATAAAAAATTTATGCATCTTTATCATTTATATTCGTGTAACTTCAGTACGTTTTTTAATACCGATCTGGAAAATAGAGATTTCAAGCTTTAAAATGCTTTTTTAAACAACTTTCTATGATGATTTTTCACTGAGTTATTGATATTTAAAGTTATTATTAAAAATTTGTGCTAAACTCATTGTTTTCGGCACTCAGAAATCTATAAGAATCACCTTGTCTGATTCAAAGTAATTAAAAAAAAATTTTTTTGTAAACTAATGTTATTAATTAAGAAAATAATCATAAAAATAATCAACTAAATAATCAAAAAATATCTGACACTAATTATTGAGTAATGGAATTATTTATTTGAAAAAGCCTGATTATCGATTATTCAAATAATTAAAATTATTTACATTCTGATTACTGATTAATCAAGTAATTAAAAAATTTAATCAAGTAATTAAAAATTTATTTGATTTTGATTATTTGATAACTTGATTAATCGGATAATTAAATATTTTTTTCTTTTGATTATTGATTAATCAATTAATTGAAAAATTTTCTAGTTTGATTAATGTTTATCTAAGTAATTGTTAATCAAAGCTAAAAATATTACTAATAATATATAATAATGTATGTACAGAGTCTGACTGAATAATATGTAAAAACGGGCACGTAATTCCTTATGAAAAAAAAAAAATACATAGAATAAAATTTTTCGATTTTCTGCTTAGTTTTCGAGAAAATCGAGTTTGGAAATCCACTGTGTATGCTATTGCGACTAAGCTATGATTCGTCGAGCGATGTATAATGTTTATAAATAACACTCTATGACATACGATGTCAAATACTCATGTCAGTTTTTATTCAAATATCACGACGATGAGATATAGATATATGAACAGGAAATGCGTCGATATGATCCGGGCTTGTAATGATAATTTATCCGCCGCTATTCACTACTACGATGTACTAAAAGGCGTGTTCCGCATCAAGAATGATCCAACAGGTGAAGCGAAGCCTTTCAGAATATGGATTTTTTGCAATTTTTCATCAAAATTGTGATCGTATTCGTATTCGAACGCTTATTGAAGACAATGTTTTGGAAGATATTAACAATAATCCTTGAATTAATTCTCCCTGTTCGTATATCTATATTTCATTATCAAATTTTATAAGAAAGTGGACACAAAATTTTAATATTATAAATTCAATAAAGAATAACGGTTCAACTAATTAAATAAATTAATAATATAATATAGGGCTATAGAGCTATATGAACCACTCAAGTTATTATGTGAATAAATTTATATCAATCAAATATATTTATATCAACAATCTAAAATTTTATAATTTCGTTTCGATCCCTATTGGGTTTTCAATGTTAATAATAATTTTAAAAAAGTTATCGGTAACTACACAAGATGTTCACATATTAAAATATAATGTAAAAATAACACATTGGCAAGAAGAATTGCAGGAAATGGCCTAAATATTGTACAAGCAGCTTTAAATCCGAACTTGATGTTAGTTGAATTCAAAAGTCGCATAATAATCGCATGAAATCTATTATATTTTGAACTTTTCTTCAAATTTACAATAGGTTGATACCATGAATTCAATGTAAAAAAGATGTATACAAGCTTCATGTTCCTTATATAACTACAATATAATTAACAAAAATAAATTTTTTGTTTTAATCGATTCGTTCTACAAACGGATTTATGGCATGCCGATGGAATCTAAATTATCTCCTATTATAGCAGAAATAGTTTTGCAAGATTTAGAAGAACAGGTTTTGAAGATGTTGTCATTGCAATTATCTTTATATTACCTTTATATTAGATACGTGAAAGACACATTCTTGCAGCTCGACAATCACAATTAAATTGCATTTTAGACTTTCAATTCGATGCACGAAAGATTACAATTCACATTGAGATTATGTAATAAATCGCACGAAAGGTTACAATTTACAATTGAGTATATTGTTATAAATATAGTTACTCACATAATAACTTGGTAACTTCATAGCCCTACATTATATTATTAATTTTTTTAATATTATATTTTATTATAAATATATTTTACTAGCTTTTATCACGGTTGTTCAATTATTTATTCAATTATTATAAATTATTCATATTTAGCGATATAAATTCACTACAATCGTTCCGAATATTGTGACGGTCAACATTCAAATGAGTCAAAGATAATACATAGTGTACAAACTAATAAGTAAAATGAATGATTGCCAACATATCAGACTGTTATTTAAAAATAATAAAAACAAAAACGACCCGCAATTTAAATCAGTGTAAATTATTGAGAATTGAGATGTATGAGTGATGTAAAAATTTTGTCCGATTGCAAATTAAGACTTTTTTGCAACTGAATATGTAACATTTACGTCGTTTGTACAAAAACCATTCCTGATCAACAATTTCTTTGCCTTCCCGATCAAAATCATGATTTAGATTTTAGATTCTGTGTTCCGTAATAACAGAATACTCGTGTTCCTTCGGATGTCATTGCAATGTTCCGAAATTCTCGTTCCGAGATTCTTTTAAAATCCTGCCTATCTGCCCGACATAGGAGGCATCGCAATTCTTTCAATATATCTTGTAAACTACATTCTTTTTTGCTTTATTAAGTAAAGATCTATGTGTTTAAAGATCTATGTCTTTTAATAAAAGAATTGAGCTCGTTCAGACTAAAAAAATGCAAGGTTAACATCAAGATCTTTAATTATGTCCTTGAATTTGTATGAGATCTCCGAAACAAATGGAACCATGATTTAAAAATATCTTCATTGAAAATATAATTTGTGTTTTGCTTTAAAGTTTTGTTACTCAAGGATTTTAGGCGCTCATTAATTATGTTAAAAATAAAATCATTCGGATAATCATTATTTAAAAGTATCTATATCTGCATAGATTTTTATCTGTTATTCAGTTGATATTGGAATTGTCAATTATTGTTAATGAATAGAATAAGGAGATTGAATTGTCTCTACTGTTTCGCCATAAAGAAGTAAAAATTTTACAACGTATTATATGTTCAGACATACTGATGATCCGGAAATAGGCCAAAACGTTTATGCGTAATAATTATACTATAGTTTTTCGATAATAAACAACTTTTATTTCGCATTAACAACCGCGCAAAAAACTCTCATTAGCCCTTATTTGTTATATTTTTTTACATTCTCGAGAGTTTTTATTTGTTTTATTTTATAAAATTTTTATTAACTCACCAAATTTTATCACGGATGCCGACGGATGTCCGACGTTAATGAATGATATGTCACTGGTGATGTGATTGTAGAATGATAAAATATACACTCACTTGATGAAACCTACACTCAGGGTGCGATTACATGTAGCGCGATACGCGTATTATATGAAGCGCGTGCCACTTACCGCGATACGCGTATTATATGGAATGCATATTATACACATGCCGTTTATCACACTTCATGTAAACACAGAAGGGAATAGAAGCAAACGACACGGTTTGCGTGGTTCCTGTGTTACGCGGTTATCTAGTTAATTTTTGTACCGTGTATTATTCTATTCTATTACGTACCATTCTATTACATGGAGCACGGTAAGCGGCACGCACGCCATGTAATCGAAGGGAAAATAAATAATCGCACCCGCACTTATCACAATGATCGCGGTCAGCAGATTCAGCTATTGCGGAGCGGATCTGTGAGCGCTCGCTGCTGATATATTCTTTTAGAATATTTTAGATTATTCAATAGTAGTGAGCGCTTATGGGAACAGCTGAATTAAGTCTACTAAACGCGGCCAATGAGTCGGCCAATAAGTAACACAAGTCGACACAAGTTATTCTACTCACTTCAAGTTATCCCTTCGAATGACGCGACTCGACTAAACTGAGAAGCGGAGCTCCGGTACCATCGAATCTTCGATTTGGTGGGGTAGGGCGTGACGGAGCCCCCCACCATGCCAGGTCAATATCCGGGTCGTTTACGGCATATGGAGAGGGTAACGTGGCAAGCGGCGACGAATCACCGTCGTGATATACCCAAAGATATAAGTGTCCGTGCGCGGTTGCGATTTGACGATAGAAGAGAGCGGTATTTCTCGCTGGGCGTTTATTTCAAGCATTTTTAAAATAATTTTTTATCGATCTCTTGAAAAGCAAATATGTATTTTTCCTACAGTCATTTGATTTATTTCAACGTAACACACGAATAATTTCAAGAATTATGTCAATCAAAATCCACGCCAGTTTCTTGCGAATTAGATTTATAAACATGGTACATAACGTCCATAGAATATCGTAAACAATTAATATCTCGTAAACTATCACGATTTGATGTGATTTATACTATTTATAATATATTAAATATATATTATAATATATTAAAAGACACATATTATCCGTATTGTTTCTTATTGATACATGTCGATTGACCGACGAAACATTTTCGATCACTTGAAATAAGCGCCCAGCGAGAAATTCCTCTTCTATCGTTCGAAACTAGCCGAATCGCAATCGCACATGGGCTCATGCTTTTGTGTGTCATGACTGCGATTTTTTAACTTTTCACTTTTTTCTAATTTTAAGAATAAGAAAAAGATGAAGAGTCAGTTAAACCGAGATTAATCTACATCTTGGTAGAAACGGGCTTAATAGTAGTATGTATCACAAGTTTTATATACATTTTATTAATCCTTAACTGGGCGCGCTTCCGGTCAAACATTAGCAGGCGCGCGCGCCATTGAGCGCGCCATCACAAATTTATTATTTAGGAGTTATGATAATTGGATAAATAATTGAACAATTGTCATAAAAACTAGTAAAAATAATATTTTTATAATAAAATATAATATTAAAATTTTGTGTTTATTTTCTTATAAAATTAAAAGTTTGGTTAGATGTAGCTGTAAAATTAAAAATAAAATAAAAATTAAAAGAATTACTAAAAAATAAAAATATTAATTTACAATCAAATATATAAGAAAATAATAACTCTACTTTTATAAAATAATGATATAAAATAAATTTTTTTTAAATAAAAATAGTATAAGTAGAGTTACTGAATTAAGGCTCCTTTGAGATAAATTGATCAATGAATTAATGCCTTTGTAAGCCATGCACTGGATCTCGGTATGAAATATATTTTCTTTATTTAATCTCTCATACAAATTCCAAACGTTTCGAATTCTTTTCAATAAATTTACATTTGCGAAATTGTGTGTTTCCTGATACTATACAATAATAAATGAAAGCATTACAATATATTATTAATAAACGCAAAACATTGCTTAATATTTAAATTAATATGTATATATATATAAGATTTAATTTAACTTATATGAATTTCGTCAAAGGTAATAAGAATGACATGTTAATAGAACGACAGTTATAACTCATGTAATAAAAAGAAAATGTATCGGTAAAATAACTAAACATAAAGAAAAAATTTTGTAAAGAATTTATGCATCTTCATTTATATTCGTGTTACTTCATACTGTTACTTAAAAATAATAAAAACAAAAACAGCGCAGTTTAAATCAGTATAAATTATTGAGAATTGAGATGTATTGGTGACGTAAAAATTCGGTGTCAGATTGCAAATTAAGACTGTTTTTTTGCAACTGAATATGTAGCATTTCTGAGATACGTTTGTACAAAAAATCTCCTGATTAGCAATTTCTGTGTCTTTCTAATCAAAATCATGGTTAGATCCAATCTATGTTCGGTAATAACACAATGATTACTCGTGTTCCTTTGGATGTCATTATGATGTTCCGAGATTCTCGTTTTTAAACCCTCCCTATCTGCCTGACATAAGAGGCAATCTTTGCAATATATCTTGTAAACTACATTCTTTTTTGCTTTATTAAGTAAAGATTTATATGTGTTTTAATAAAAGAATTGAGCTTATTCAGACCAAAAAATATAAGATCAACATCAAGATCTTTAATTATGTCTTCGAATTTGTATGAAATCTCCGAAACAAATGGAATCATAAACCATGACTTCTTAACAATATCTTCATCGGAAGTATAATTCGTGTTTTGCTTTAAGGTTTTGTTCTCACTCAATAAAGATTTTAGATTTGTTCTCACTCAATAAAGATTTTAGATGTTCATTAATTGTGTTAAAAATAAAATCATTTGGATATTCATTATCTAAATGATTCATTATCTAAAGATATCTATGCATAGATTTTTATCTGTTATTCAGTTGATATTGAAATTATCAATAGAAAAAGGAGATTGAGTTACTACTCTACCGTCTCGCCTGAAGAAGTGAGAATTTTACAACGTACGTTCAGACACTAATGATGGCCCGGAAGTAAGCCGAAACATTTATGCGTAACTAATTATACTATAGTTTTTCGACAATAAACGATTTTTATTTTCACACTAACAATCGCGCAAAAGACTCTCATTAGCCCGTATTTGTTTATGTTTTTTGACATTCTCGAAAGTTTGGTTGTTTTATTGCATAAAATTTTTATTAACTCATCAAATTTTGTCACGGATGCCGACGGATGTCCGATGTCAATGAATAATGCGATTGTAGAGGATGATGAAACACACACTCATGTGAAAATCTACATTCAGGGTGCGATAACATGTAGCGCGGTATGCGATACGCGACATAGAACCTAACTAGGTAATTACAAGAACCGCGCACAGGAATCGTGCCGCTTGCTTCTATTCCCTTCTATTACATGGACCGCGGTAAGCGGCACGCGCTCCATGTAATAGAAGGGAAAAAAAAACAATCACACCCGCACTTATCGTAATGATCGCGTTCAGCAGATTCAGCTGTTGCGGAGCAGATTCGTGAGCGCTCGCTGCTACTGGTTATATTCTTTTAGAATATTTTAGATTATCCAATAGTAGTGAGCGCTCACGGATTTGCTCCGCAACAGCTGAATGGGTGAGTCTGTTAAACGCCAATGAGTGACAAGTCGACACAAGTTATTCTACTCGCTTCAAGCTTCCCCTTTGAATGATTCGACTAAACTGCATAGCGGAGCTCCGGAACCGTCGAAGCTTCGGAGCCGTCAGTTTGATGGGGTGGCGTATGGTGGGGACCCTCCCACCATGCCAGGTAGGGGTGATTTACGGCATGTGAAAGGAGTACCTTTGTGTGTAGGCGGCAAGCGGCGGCACACAAAGATATGAGCTCATGTCTGTGTGCGGCCGCGATTCGGCGGTAGAAGGGAGCGGTATTTCTCGCTGGGCGTTTATTTCAAGCACTTTTAAAATAATTTTTATCGATCTCTTGAAAAGCAAATATGTATTTTTCCTATGGTCGTTGGTTTATTTCAATGTAATATACGAATAATTTCAAAAATTATATCGATCAAAATCCACGCCAGTTTCTTGCGAATCAGGTTTATAAACACGATACATTCATAGAAAATCGTAAACAATTAATATCTTGTAAACTATCGCGTTTTGACGTAATTTATACTATTTAGGATTAATACGATTACAATTTATTAAAAGATACATATTATTCGTATTGTTCCTTATCGATACATGTCGATCGGCCGAGGAAGCATTTTCGATCGCTTGAAATAAGCGTCTAGCGAGAAATTCCACATTCTTCTACCATTCGAAGCTGGCTGAATCGCGACCGCTTGCTTTTGTGTATCATGACTCGTTTAACCCTTCCTTCCATTTTTTTCAAATTTTAAGAATAAGAAAAAGATGAAGAGTTAAACCGAGATTAAAGTTAATCTACATTGGTAGAAACGGGCCTAATAGTAATATGTATCACAAGTTTTACATATATTTTATTAACCCTTAATTAGGCGCTCTTTCAAACGTCAAATGATCAAACGTTAGCAGGCGCGCGCGGCACTGAGCACCTCATCACAAATTTATTATTTAGGAGTTATAATAATTGAATAAATATTGAATCGTTATAAAAATTAGTAAAATATATTTATAATAAAATATAATATTAAAATTTTGTGTCTACTTTCTTATAAAATTAAAAGTTTGGTTAAATATAGCTGTAAAATTCAAAATAAGATCAAAATTAAGAGAATTATTAAAAAACAAAAATATTAATTTACAATTAAACATAAGAAAATAATAACACTACTTTTATAAAATAATGATATAAAATAAATTTTTTAAAATAAAAATAGTATAAATAGAGTTATTTTGAATTAAGGTTCCTTTGAGATAAATCGATGAACTAATGCCTTTATAAGCCATGCATTGAATCTCGATATCAAGTATAGTTACCTTTATTCAATCTCTTATATAAATTCCAAATTTCGATTCTAGTTCGGATTCTTTTCAATGTCATTTACATTTGCGAAATCATTGTATGTTTCCTGATACAATAATAAATGAAAGCATTACAATATATTACTATTCGTAATAAACGCAGAATATTGCTTAATATTTAAATTAATATACGTACATAAAATTTTATTTAACTTACATGAGTTTCGTCAAAAGTAAGTAATGAGAATGACATTAACAAAACGACAGTTATAACTCATGTAACAATGTTACTTGTTTTATAAAATTTTTATTAACTCACCAAATTTTGTCACAGATGTCAACAAATGGCCGACATAAATAAGTGATGTGATTATAGAGGATGATGAAACACACACTCACGTGATGAAACCTACAGGGTGCGATTACATGTAGCGCGATATGCGATACGTGATACAAAACCTAACTAGATAAAACTACAGAAACCGCGCACAGGAATCGTGCCGCTTGCTTCTATTCCCTTCTATTACATGGAGCGCGGTAAGCGGTACGCGCTCCATGTAATACAAAGGAAAAGAAAAATCGCACTCGCTCTTATCACAATGATTGCGTTTAGATTCAGCTATTGCGGATCCATGAGCGCTTGCTGCTATTGGTATATTCTTTTAGAATATTTTAGATCGTCCAATAGTAGTGAGCGCTCACGGATTTGCTCCGCAATAGTTGAGTCTGCTAAACGCGGCCAATGAGTGACACAAGTTGACACAACTTATTCTACTCACTTTAAATTCCCCTTCGAATGACGCGACTCGACTAAACTCACTAAACCGCGTAGCGGAGCTTCGGAACCGTCGAAGCTTCGGAGCCGTCGACTTGGTGGGATGGCGCATGGTGGGGGCCCTCCCACCATGCCAGATAGGGGTGATTTATAGCATTTTACGGTATATGGAGGAGTACATCTTTGTGTGTAGGCGGCAAGCGGCGGTACACACAAAGGAAGGGCTCATGTCCGTGCGGTCGCGATTTAGCAGTAGAAGGGAGCGGTATTTCTCGTTTATTTCAAGTGACCGAAAATGTTTTCTCGGCCGCTCGACGTGTATTGATAAAAAACAATCCGGATAATATGTAACTTTTAATAAATTGTAATCATATGCCCCTTCCATTAATCTTAAATAGTATAAATCATATCAAAACGCGATAGTTTACGAGATATTAATTGTTTACGATTTTCTATGGATGTTATATATCGTGTTCATAAATGATTCGCAAGAAACTGACGTGAATTAATCGATATAATTTTTGAAATTATTCGTGTGTTATGTTGAAATAAACCAACGACTATAGGAAAAATACATATTCGCTTTTTGAAAGATCGATAAAAAATTATTTTAAAATTGCACGTCGAGCGGCCGAGGTAGTATTTTCGATCGCTTGAAATAAGCCCAGCGAGAAATACCGCTCTCTTCTACCGTCCGAATCGCGACCGCACACGGACATGGGACATTCATGCTTTTGTGTATTTCACGGTCCCACTTGCCGCCGTACCCCTTCCATGCCGTAAACGAGCCGGATCTGGCATCATTGGGTGGGGATCGTTTCTAGAACTCGTAGACTATCGGGGACGAATAACGAGTCGTCCAAGTAATTTGTTACCGCCCCTTGAGACACAGTCAAGTATAATGATTGACATGTGCAAACTGTATTAAGAGGTAGTCTTACATGACTGCATGCTTTCCAATTGCTTGACACATCTTGACATAAACGTAGCAAATTAATTCACTTATTTTCAGTATTAATAAATAATTTATCTTTTTTAATTACATATTCTTTGTTGTTGCGATAACCTCATAATCTTGAAAGAATTAAATAATTTATTAACATACTGAAAATATGAAAACTGATTTAGATTCAATTGCACCAATTGCTGTAATCGCCGACACAAACTACACATCCATATCACCGAGATACTATGGATAATATTAAAAACGTCAGTTCTAGACTAAATTTTCGTGATTATCAGTGGGGTGCCGGGGACTCGGGGATAATTGAAGAACGATGACATTGCCGGAAATTAATAAAAATTTACATAAATTGACATAAATACTTCGATATTTATTATTAAATTAATGATTTTTTATTAAATATATGTTGTATAAATAAGTATTTTTAATGCTATAATATCTTGTATATTACAAAAAATTATAATTTTTTCTCTTTCAATTATCATCTCTATTGATAATCAAACTCGGATGATAACATTAAAATCACAATTTTAAATAAAAATCAAGTATTATTAAGTTTTAAACATATATACATATCTACGAAATTAATAAATCATGAAATTAATACCATATTATTAGTTTCTTATTTTTCATCACTTAAATTTTTACAGTCACGCGAACTTCTATAAGCATCTATCGTCTTTAATAGTATATTTTGTCGAGACTCAGCTCGAGGGTGCTAGTCGGATGTGTAGCGTTGCATCGATGATTACGGCGATTGAATGCAAATCGTTTTTCATATTTTCAGTTAATGAATAACCCATACAACACAGAAATTTGCAGCAACATTGCAAAAATGTTGTAATATTGCAGCTGTAATATCGCTGCAGTATTGTAGGAATTGTAATATATTAGACATATTATGGCGCAAAATTTTACAAATCTTGCAGCATTGTTAGATTGTTACTGAGTTAAAACACATTTTGGTTTTTGAGCAATAAACTGCTGTCGTATACGGAAACATGTTAATTACGTTATATGATTGTTAATTATTTCATTTATTTACGCACGGCAAAATGTGACGTGATAATCAATAACATGTTGAGAATTGTTGACTTATTGATTATATTGCGCGTCGCATTTTGTCTGCGCTCAATGAGCAGGAGCTATTAGGAATTATAATATTCATTGTACTACTTGTTATCACCATGCGACAAGATTTTTCAAACTTTATAATTAACTCTTATAATTTTTTGAAATATATGGATTTAAAATTTCTTTCAATATGGCAAAGAAGAAATAGAAAGCGTGGAGTTTCTTATTATTTTCATTTTTCATCACATATTTAAGAATATGTACAAATAAGCGTACCTGCATAAAGTGTAAAATATATATTTGCAAAAAAATGTAAAATATGTATGTACATATGTAAAATTTTAAAATATATATACGTATATACCTGCATATCAAATTTGCAATTAAGTATAAAATATAATAATTATATAATATAAAATATAATAATTATATGATATATATATTGATTGGCTCTTCTTCTGCATTTTTTTATTTATATCACAAATTGTATTTCAAAGTACATTCAGTAATAATCAAAGAATTATTTTTAATAACAGTTACAAATACATTGTGCTGCAACATTGTTACAGTCTTACAGCGCAATCTTGCTGAAAGCGAACATTTTTTATGGCATTGCAACAATGTTGCAAATACATTGCGTAATCTATTTACAATATTACAACATTGCAATGAGACATATTTGCAATCATTTTGTAATCTTTCTGTGCTGTATGGGTATTTAATTCTTTCAAGATTATAATCAAGATTATTGTGACAACAAAGTTATATGTAATTAAAAGGATTAAATTATTTATCAACACTGAAAACACGTGAATTAATTTGCTACGTTTGTGTCAAGATGTGTCAAGCAATTGAAAAGCATCCAGTAAGTTGCTAACATCCCATTATCCCAATGCTTCGCGACAATCAATCAGAAGCATCACTAATTATAGGGTGCTTTCCAATTGTTTATCACGTTTCAAACACAGGAATACACAAAGTGTAGCATGATTCAATTGGAACAGAATATGTACGCTGTGCGATTTCGATCCATTTCGAATAGAATTAGATTAAATGTAGCTCCGTCTGTGTAATTAAATAAAAAAAAGTAAAAGTGCCTTTCACTCAACTTCTTCAACTTCATAGCAGCCGCGATTAACATCATATAATTGTCACTAGAAAACACAAGCTTACTAGCAGCCTAGAGGTCTCTTAAAAGTAGAGATCAGTCAATGCCGACTCGATCCGTGATTGGTTCTGCTGCCATGTTGTTGTGAAATCGGATGTGAGAGTGAGAGAAGCGAATATGAAAATAAGGGTGAAATCATACGGTGCGTACATTAGGACTGCGGAATTGTGAATGCGTCATTAAAACAACTAGCGCTATTCCGCATTTTGCCTTAGATGTTACGGAATAGAGAGTGCACCATTGTGTCCTAAATCATAAAGGCCGTAAAGTCTAAACTCCTTGTAATAAATCGACGTATTTTGAAAGGTTAAAATAATTTGATGTTGATTATGTTATATAATGTTGATATGATAGAATCGCATAATGTTGAGACGAATGAAAATGACAAAATCTAAATGCATAAATGTAAATATCAAGATCAAAAAACAATGACACAATACGTGCGACTTCAACGTGTCCTGTTCATAACGCGAAAAAATGATAGTAAATGCGCTAAAGTAATTAAAAAAATTATAAGATTGTAAATATTAATTATAAAAATACTGCAACAGTGATAATTTATTTTTACAATTTGAAAAATTATATTTCATTTTAATCAAATTATTAACATAAAGTTAATATTTTAAATTATATTCTTTCCGGATGCATCTTTGATGCATTCTCTATTCCACAGTTCTATTACGCACCGTATGATATCACCCTAAGAGAAGCGACATCAGGGAATCGATTCTGTATTTTGAAACAAGGTGAAAATTACAAAAGTGAGCGAATTTACTTAGAATATTGATCATTTCATTGGTCAACCTAATAAATTTGCTCACTTTTGTAATTTTCACCTTGTTTGAAAAAAATACAGAATCGACTCCCAGCTTGCTGTCAAGATTCTTGTCGAAATTGGTGTTAATATATTGGCGCGCATGTCCAAGATTATGTGATTTCCGGTTTTACAACATCATGCCAGACTTTGACCGAGCTTTATTTCTAGGATTTTTAAGTAACCACCAGCTGAGTACAGATGTGTGGTATAGTGTTAGCGATAACGGGCAATTGGAACGCAATTTATGCACGATGTGCAATGCCGTGTGCATGAAAATGTCTAGGGATATTGCAATTGGAAAACATCTAATGGCTACGTTCAGCAGAACATAACAGTTTTGCAACCATTCATGATTTTCTACTGAGATAGGATCATTTTTCTAGATCTAAAAATATAATCCAATTATTCAAAAGAAAATTTCCAACAGTTGTAAAATAAACGTTCTGCTGAATGCAACCAGTGCTGCGTTTAGCGGACTCAACAATTCTTTCAATCATCTAATCAGCATTTCAGATTTGGAAGGATACATCAATAACAGCGAGCGCTTACTCAACTATTGCTGAACGCAACTATTAATCGCGACCGCGAGTACATTCCGTTTCACGCATGCTGCATCATTTATTCTTGTTCATCGAATGTTAAACAAGAATAAATGATGCATTATGCACATCATACGTGAAACGAAATGCACCCCGCGTCAAGCTCTGGTATAATGTAAATCAGCGATCGTTTTGTACTATCTATTATCCTTTTGAGCAGATATTTGTTTTGTTGACGGTGTTAAAAAATTTTTAACATGGAAAAAGTCTATATGACCCAGAAAGAGATAAACTACTCCCATTCATCATCAGAATAACATCAGAATGAGAAATCATAAGACTCAATGAGTCTTATTCTTAGATTCATATTTTCTACAGCGTAGTACGATTGTCTTAATGACATTCATATTATAGAGATTGTTCATTCACAAAACTCATTCCACTTTCGCCCTCAGAATCCGCAAGATAATGGAATGGCAAATATCGTGATCGTGGTGGATTTTAAGTGGAACGTACCCATGAGAAATATATTTATTATGGAAATATATTTTATTATGGAAACGAAACGATCTTGAAATAACCTCGATCGTTACATCAGTTCGTTAGCATGGAAAAATATTCATTACAGTATATCTACAAAATATTCCGTATTTTAATAATTTATATATATATAAATAAATACTTTTATTACAAAAGGAACAATTAAAATGCAGTTATTGGTGCTTAAACAAACACCAAATTAAGTAATTCATGCTTTACGGATACTTTATGATTTCAATTTTTGCCATGTTATTTCTTTGTACAACATTTTGTTGTTTTTTAAGCAATTTCTGGATTTCCTATAGCAATCTTCCGAGTAATTAAATATGTTTTTATTTTTCAGCTTGTTGTAGACTAAACCATTATTATGGAAAAAATTGAATAATATGCTGGAAGATTATGTTAGCAATGCATTTTAAAATACATAATTTATCAAAAAAAAAGAAGATATTTCTTTTTAAAATGTGAAATATGAAAATGTTTGTTTTTTAATATGTGAGCTCGTGCATGAACTCACGTACATTATATTACTTTTACATTATATATTTTATCATATTTTAATAAAATTTTTGAATTATTTTCTGATATTTTCTGTAGAAATTTTAACCTAGAAGTGAATTGTCAAAGTCACTTCACTATCAAATTGGCTTTAAAGTATTAAATAATACATGACTATCATTCGCTATAATACAAATCTTTCATCTCCAGATAATATCTCAGGCGTATTTATAAAGATATACAGGATGCGTTCCGACTGCCAATGCTGAAACTATACAATATATGTTACATGCGTTAAATATTTTAAGCACTGGCAGTGAATATCGGAATGCACCCACAATAAGAATCTATAAGGTTTTATCAAAAGACAATTAAAAAAAGACAGAAATAATAATAAAGTATTACTTATTTTTATAATTATATTATAATAAAGTTTCAATATATTATTTTTTATTATATTAAATTTTTTACTTATCAAATGATTGTATTTTTCTTAGAAATTCAACTTCAAGTTATTTTTTTCTAGTTATGTAAAATTTATATTTCTATTTCAGATTTTACACGTAAATCCTCCTTCATTAGCATTAATTCAGCTTTAGATTGAATCATAGAAATTGGTTGCATCTTACAACGCTTATTATAGGCATTCTTGTCTGTCTTGCCCGTTTTACAATTTTCTTTTTTACGATCGAAATTGCAGAATTGCTGTAGGGTTTTCATTTTCCTTCGAATATGTTTCAGAAATTTGGAACACTCATGGATTCTCTGTTGTTTCCCATCATTGCAGATTTGGTTATGGAAGATTTAAAGAGCAAAGCTTTGGAAAGATTTGGAATTGAGCTACCTTTTTATTTTAGCTATATGTAGACGACTGCTATTTCTAATCACTTAATCAAAAATTTTTAGAGATATTTAACTCTTTTCATTCAAGATTGCAGTTTACTTTGGAGGTTGGTGATGACCGGTTGAATTTTTTTGATGTGACAATAATTAATGCGGAAAATTAGAATTTAATCTTTATTATAAATTAACTTTTTCGGGGAGGTATCTCAGTTTTTTGTCTCTTCATCCTCTTTCACAAAAAAGAGGTGTTGTTATGAGCATGGTAGACAGAACTTTTTTACTATCTCATTCAAAATATCATAGGGACAATTTTAATTTTATTATTAAGACTTTTTTGGACAATGACTACCTTATTAATTTTATTTTTGACATGATCAATTTACGATTAAGATCTCTTTTAAAACATAATATCAAACTTGTCTTCATTTCAATATATCCTTTTCTTAATATTTATACTTGTTTTTTAAATTTAAATACACAATCCACAAATAGTGGAAATTCCAACAGAATCATCAGCCAATGTTTTTAGTAAAATTCTAACAGAATCATCAACCAATATTTTTAGTAACACATTCTCAAGAGCAAACGGTAATCAACAAATATTTAATATTAAAATTTACATCCAACTGTATTTAATTAAGCAAACAATAATTTTTTACTGCATTTATTTAGTAATTTATTTAGTTATTTATTACTAATTGTATATATATTATATATACAATTATATAATTGTATATATATTAAAATGTTAAATTAGTGATATTTATAATGTAAATTGTACGAATTACAGATAGGCTTACTTGCAAACATTGCAAAGAAATTATTGATTCATTTGAGGTTTCACATAGATGTTTTATCGAAAAAGATGTTTTTACAAATGCGAACCAAACACTTAAAATAGATGCTGATGATAATCAATAGCATCAGTTACAAAATAAATGAAGATAATCCATTAAAAAATGAAATGACGCTATCAGAAAAAAATCGACTCCAAAAAATCAAGTATATTACATTGTTTTCCCTGTTACCATAGAATATACTTCTTCTAAATATTTCCCTTGCTTTAATTGCTATTTTATATAAATAATATCAAAATAAATATTGCAAATAATTACTTAGAATAAGATATTTATTATACATAGATGCTGTGTGGAACAGACTCAACACTGGTTCTAAATTTGCATGAGGCAAATCTGCAGATGCTGGATAATCCAAAAAAGAAAACCGTATGGACCGCTATATCAGATGGTTTAAAACAATTTGATATTGAAATATAATTTTTTATATTTTGTATTTTTTAAATATTTTATAAATATTTTATAAATATTGTACCAAATATATATATATACATAATTTATAAATTTTCATTTCTTCCTAACAGATGTCAAGTCAAATCAAATGGAAAATAAATGCACTTATAAAAAAATGAAAAGAATGTGTTGATAATAATACAAAATCAGGAAGAAACCCAATATCATTTGAGTATTAAAATCAAATGGAGATTTTTGACAAGGACAAAGAGGCGTCATTAAGTTATATTCGGCCATCTAACCTTCCAAAAAAACTACAATTAATCCAGATTTGAAAACTAAAACTATAGAAATACGGTCAGAAGTTCTAATTGTTGCTGAATGTCACCCAAATGTTTTAAGAACAAGAATGCCACAAATTGATCCGAAAGCAAGCATTAATAAAAAAAAGAGCTCGCCCGCTGCATGGATTCAATAATGTTAAAGCAAAGCTGCAATTAAAAAAACAATGATTTGAACATTTGCATAGTGAAGAAAAACGACAAATACAACGAGATATTAGGCTTGTTAAACTTCTTACGAAAAAACAGAAGCAGTGAATTTAAAACAATGGCAACTCCAAATGCAAGAAATAGAGTAAAAAAGAAGTAAAAAAGATGATAGTCAGCAACGTTAAACTAAAAGCCAAATATCGTCAGCACGACGAAATAATTGCAATCGAAAGAGAAAAATATAAATTATTACACAAACTTTTAAAAGATAAAGAGAATATAGAACAGTCTGTTGCTAACTCTGTAAATGATTCGGATGATGCTTACGATGAAGATTGGAAGTATTGAAGACTGAAAACGTTTGACATTTTTATATTAAGTTTTGTTGCTTTTTTAAAAAAACCTTTGTAATCGTTATTATAAAGCGTACATTTAAAAATATTTATAGAGTGAACATATGTTCGATCTAATGTGATAAAATAATCAAAGTACGAGTACAAAATCTGAAACTTTATTTTATTTTTATTAATATGCAGGCGTTACTAACATTTAATAGATTATAAATGTTAAGCAAGTTAAGATTGTTATTAAGTTGTGATTAAATAAGATTTGTTATGTATTGAAATAGAATATATAATATAATAAAAAGTTGGTCATCATATTCAATAAAATTCATTTAATAAAACACAAATACGTACAATGATTTTTTATAATGTAACTATGTACTAATAAATTTCAATCATTGTAATCAACGTAATGTCTCTTCTTTATGGAGATTGTAAATGTTATATGCGCATATGTTACTTTATACTTCAGGAAATAATTCTTTAAATAGTTGTCCTACGATCTATCCGAATATCATTGATGTTTTCATGATCAATGATATTTTCATCCATAATTACGTGATCATCACTATCTTCATTTATTTGAAAATCATCATTTCATTATCAATATAAAGGTTGTGCAGAATACACGCTGCTATATTCGTAATAAATTCCATATTTCTGTACTCCGAAAAGAGTTTATTTGACAAAATCATTTAACATGTCAAATGCTCTTTCAACTGCCATCTGAGTAGACGAATGCAAAGAATTAAACTCTGTTTGCTGAGGTGTTAAATGACCATTGTCTCAAAATAGTGGAATAAGCCATGATAACGACGGATACGCAGAATCACTAAATACAAATATACCATATCATTAGAAAATAATAATTCTTTATCTTCATTCGTTATTTCATACAAAGTCGACCTTCTCAATACACGAGCATCATGCAAGGATCCAGATTCACCGCAATATACGTTCGTAAATCGCATATCAGAGTCGACGATTCGCTTGATGGAAAAAAATTTTTTACGATTATAGTATGGTATCTCATTTACCAACGGTTTCTGAATACGAATGTGACTACAATCAATCGCTCCTAAAACTTGTAGAATTCCTTTTTTTTTTAAAAAAAAACCTTGCGCATACTGTCGAAATGTTGTGCTATTGCAGTCATCTAATCACATCATCCGATTTAATAAAATCCAAGCAATTACACACCATATAATACGGAATAGAGGAGATAGAAACATCAAACCGATCTGATTGTTCTTATTGGCTCTATATTAACTATAAATCACAGAAATATTAATATACTCAGCTTTATTGAAATCGGTTTGTTCCCGTACAAATGATTTAGCATAAGCACAGATGTTTCAAATTCAACTGTAACTGTAGAATAATTAATAAGATCAATTATATTTATCATTAAAAGTAAATAAATATCGAATATAAGAATGAAACTATTACTTATGTAAATGTGCATAATTACCAATAAGTCAAAATATTATTTACCTTGACAATCGCAAGTGTTCCTTAAATTCCTGTTTTGTCCAAGATTCCATAACTTTTATTAAACTGTTCCACACGACCGTTTATGCGCAAAAAATAAATATTGCATTAGTGGAAAATATAATGTACTATCTCCATCATCTGTAGTGCTGTCCACTTCACAATAAGTGCTTGCAAAATTAGAGCTACTGCTAAGCTATGTTGTTTCCATATAAACATAACCTTTCATTTCCACATCTACATAATTATTATCGATTTACATAAAATTATCAACTATTTTTTTTACGTTAAATAATATTATATTGACATTTTTATCAAAATTGTTTGTTTCTATATAGTTTTTCTTTTTCTTCTTTTTTTTCTTATTTATCCATGGATAATGAGAAGATATACGACCAGAAAGTTCTAGTTGACTAGACCATCTATTGGGGTTTTATTGAAACACATGTGTTTCAAGGAGCACCCTGACACTGTGCCACAATTTGTGTCGTAGGTGGAAAGTCACCCAATGACTGGCGCCAAGTTAAATTCTGCTAATGCAATGTTAATTTATTACTAATAACTTTAATGTGCTTAACTTAATTGGTAATAAATGATTAATATTGCTACGATCATTTTTTAGTCAAACATTTAATCTAAACAGGCACCAGACGACACATAAGAAATAATAAACAAATTACAAGTGTCATCATTGCAGAATAAATTTCACAAGAACAGATAATTTACGTCGACAAATAAAGGCGAAGCACTTATTTTTCTATACTAGATCTCAAGAGTATACATAGAGGCGAAGAACGATATCTTTACAAGATATGTACTTTAAAATTACCATTAGTGTTTTTTCAATTATTTCTCATTTGATTGGTTTTTCATTTTTATAATATTTTCTACCATAAATAAACACAACAAAACACAATTTTTGTACATTCGTGTCAAGATAATTGCTCGTATGTGTATGTATACAGAATGTCTAATAAGAAGCATAACAGAATCTTTTTTATAATTGATCAAATGAAATCAGTTTTACAATTTTCACAATAAGTAATAATTAATTTTCTTTCTGTTTAATCCGCTCTGATCTGTTCGTTGTGTTCGATCTGATAAAGAATATTACATCTTAAATATCTCTGTAGATATATATATATATATATATATATATATATATATATATATATATATATGTTTATATAATTATGCACATATAAACATTTGAGTATTTAACATTAATATATTATATTAACATATATTTCATGCTAGTCACCGATAATTCACACATCTTGAGTGGACAAGTTGTCTAAAATGGACATGATACGAAACGGAAATTTTATTTTACATATATCAATTATTAATAGGATTCGGTCTTATTTCAAATAAATTTATTTAAAATATATATTTTAAATAAAGAAAATATTAAAAAGTTGTTTAGTATTTATTATTTTAAATAACTTCTGGTGACATATTTCTTATTTAATATTTTTAATAAATTTAAATAAAATGACAAAATAAACCAAATAATTTTTATATTGTTTAAAGCATATTTAATACAAGAAAACCTCTATCTTAAAATACTCATTTTTAAAAGAAGCATATTTATCTTTTTGTTATTTTTGCGATATTTTAGATATAAAGTCGAGTTCTTTGATTTTTAATTTATTCATTATTCGCAGATTTAAAATTCTCAAATTTCGTTACTGCTTCCATAAACAATTTAAAAAAATTTAAGTAAATATTGACAACAAACCCACTTCCAATGATTTCGATCTTTATATATATGGTATGTAAAAGGTATATATTGTCAAAGTAATCCATTGCCTTGAGTAATCTTCGGAAGATTTTAGCCCGCATCACTATTCGTATGTTCAAAAGTTACACACAACAAAAAAACACTGACAATTAATGTTGTATTTAACTATAGATTTTAAATTATAACTATCACAAATATAATATCCCCACAATAATATCCCCACCTTCCTCTCTGCCTTGGGGCGTACGACTTCCTGAGCGAAGTAATTTCCATCTCCCCCTGCCAAAAAGTACATGACATTCTATGTGAACCAAGATCCATCTTACAGTCAGATAAGACTTAAATTAGGTTAGAATTAAATCGGGGGGAAGGGGAGAGATACAAGAGGATGGACAGACTTCATCTACACGCCTCTTTTTACTTCTGAAGCGAAACGAGATCAAACAACGATCTCTAGATCGCAAACAATAACCAACGCGCCTTGCAGCTGTAAACACGCCATGTTAGTCTAAGCAATGCCACACTAGTCTAAGCAGCGCCACGTAAGCGCAATAGGGAAATCGGTACGCAGCCACGCGCGGTATTTGAATGACTAAATTTTTTCATTCATACTAACAGATTTTATACACTGCCCTTGAAAGGATCTTTCAACAAAACAAGTGACCGCAATTGACAAAAAATAGCATATTCAAGAGCAAAATAATTAAAAAATAAAAGTATATCTAATGTGAATAGTAGAAAGTAAATTTCAAGTGTCATAACCAGACCTTAGTCTTCAACTGACACTAGACAGAGACAAATAATTCATAAATGTTGCATACGCACTGTGACGATGCGATCTATGATAGCCTTGTCTAATTGGAGGTAATTTCTTGATTTATTCCTAAAGACTATAATAACGGAGAGGTATTGTTTTTTTTGAAAACATCATTTGGCCGATATGTATAGACAGCTCGTTTACCTGCCACTTGTTATGTTCTTGACACTGCTGAAAATATTCATGTATAACTCTTCCAAAAGTATTGACATAGTTGCTGTATATATCATCGCAATATGACTTACGGGTATCTCTTCCAGAGATGGCTCGTGATAATACACGAAAGAAGTATCTATCAAAAAATGTCCCGGAGTTAGCGAGACTAAATCGATAGAATCGAATGAAATCGAAGTGAGAGGACAAGAGTTTGGTATTGCTTCAATTTAGATAAGTAATATTACCAGCTCTTCATATTTCAGGTTGATTTCTTGTTATATGAGCTAAATATCGCTTGATCGGCTGCTTCTTATTTATAATGGTATGATGCCTTAGGCAGTATAAAGTGTCAATAAACTCCTAGGCTCGCTACCTGATCTTGAATTTTTTGTTACTGAGTTAGCTCGTTTCGGATTAACTCTGCTAATTTGTTTAGCTCGCGTTCGACACTTATCTACGAAATTTTAAACCATCATCAAAAATCAATTGTATTATCTTGATCATGATTGATGGAAAACTGCCTGCTGTTGCTTGTTCAGAAACGTTCTGTCATAGATTGGACGATGTTCCTTCGTGAAGATAAAATTTCTTGTTTTTGATTAATCGGATGAACACATTTGAAATTTTACACGTTTGAAATTTTCCATAAATCGGAATGTGTTCGCAATCCGAATGAGGTTAGCGAAGTTTGAATATCGATAAATCAAGCTCATGTGTACTAACTGCTTATGTGTATTAACTGCTACTGCGGTAATAACCTTGA
This sequence comes from Atta cephalotes, assembly GCF_000143395.1. NCBI lineage: Eukaryota > Metazoa > Arthropoda > Insecta > Hymenoptera > Formicidae > Atta > Atta cephalotes. The sequence goes on along the minus strand of NW_012130119.1, from coordinate 1,193,161 downwards.
ATTTTTTTCAGAGATGTTCTCCATATCAGGAAGATAAAGGAAGAGCTCTTTGAGATCAGCTCTCCTTCAGTCATGGAAGCTCTGATCACTAGATAGCTAATCGAATTAGAAAATTTGATACCCGTGACGGGTCCGCAGAGTTATCCTCACTACGTATGTGATTCCACTCTGATGGATCGATGTTAATTCCTATATCTTCCTGAGTGTGCCATAAAAGTTGACCATGATTGATTGCACGATTGCAGCCATGATAATTACTACAATTATCTATTATTACAATTGTAATAGATAATTGAAAGTTATTTGACATGTAAAACATTTCGAAATTTTACTGATGAGTTAACAGCAATGCACATAACTCGAGGCGCAAGAATGACAAATTCTTTAACACTTGGCACTACTCTCAATTTAGAGCAGAGTAGGTGTGCGCAATAGACATCGTTGAAGTGGTGCATAAATAAATGCATGCTCCGTATGTGATTTCGTTTGAGAATTCACACAATTTCAAACATTGTTTTGCAGTGCTGACAAGATGAGGAATGCTTATGTTATTCAGTTCCTACAATTCTGTTTCAAAACGCTTTCATTTGGTATTCAATTCCAAGGGAATCGATTCATTTCAATTAAGCTTGAATCGCCAGAGATCCTGCATGATCGAATAATGTAACTGTATCCAACAATTCCAATGGATCGAAGATTAGAAAGATGCGTGATAAGATACTTCATTTGATAAGCACTTCAAAAGGAGGCAGATTGATGGACGAGTATTTGAATATATTGACTTGACAATCCCATGCAATGGGTAGCGTCGATTTCTCAGAATCCTTATCGGAGGTTATGATAAATTTTCTTCGTTTAACTGAGGAATACTGGTCTTGGAGATCATTTTCTCAACTCAAATTTTCCTTCTTGCAGTAATGTGGTAATCTCCCTCTTGATTGATAAAGCTTCTTCTAGTGCATCTGCTCCGGTAACGAGATCATCTACATAAAAGTCTTGCAATGTTATCTACGACGCTCTTGGATACCGATCTGCATTGTCCTCCGCTAATTTTTTTAGGACTCTGGTTGGCAGAAACAATGCTGATGAAGTGCCATAGATAAGAGTGAGCAATTTAAAGATCTTGATGGGCTCCTCTTGGGATTCTCGCCATAGAATACGTTGCAATGATGTTTGAGTTAAATCGACCAGAACTTGCCGATTTTTACTATAACGCGCCTATAAGAGCAATTTTCAATGTTCGGAATCTGACTAAAATGAAAAAAAGATCTTCTTGTAGGCCTCACCATTAATGCATTAGAGATAGGCCGGTAGTTTAGTTTTGCATGAATCGTCGAACACTATCCTGAACTTCGTAGTGGAGCTCGTATCATTTCTCACAGCATGGGAGATAAAAGGATGGATAATTATGCTAGTATCGTGTGAATTTTCATCCCTCTCATGTAGTAAGTATGTATCAAATATGTATATTCCTGCATGTACTTCCCATATTTGGCGAATACAAGAGCGATGAGTCGCTTCTTCGATGATATGAAGCGTCTTAGAGCGATGTTCCAAGTCCCAAACTGTTTAATTTGCCTTATCCTGTTCGCAGCTTGACGATAAAACGTCTGTCATTGCGCTTTATGCTTTGCAAGAATAACTCTTCACAGGCCTTCTCTTCAGGGAAGAATGGGTTAGTACTAGTTAGTACTAATATAGTTCAGGGAATCTTCAGGGAAGAATGGGTTAGTACTAACATAGTTCCACCTCCAAAAACCAATTCAACGTATGTCTCAATTCATCTAATATTAAATGAAAATTAAGAGAAAGACTGATCTAGTTATTTTAATGTGATACTGAAAATGATCCATCCAAAATGTACCTTTTGCAGCGTCGGCTGAGTTTTCGATTGTTTAATTTGACTCGAACAAATAAGCCTCCAAAGGGACTCGGCTTCTGAAATATCAACGCTAGCTAGTACGTTAAAATTAGGATTAATGGGAGTTTTATGTGTTTTAGAACAGAAACTTTGCATGAAATGATATAAATGATATAAATGATTGATATGAAATGTTACGGTATGTCATTTTTGGAAAGACAACGTAAGTCATTTTCTCGCAGAAATTATTAAAACGCGATTTGACGCAGATGCTAACTATCTTATTAGCGTAAATCACTTCATTCATGATTCTCATGACAATATCAAGAGATCGCTCCTAAAGTTTTAATCTACTAATTCTTTCATTATGAAATTCATTTGGAAGGCGCTATCAAGTAATACACGATATGAATAAATCTGATTATCAGAATCATATATATCGATGACCGCGGATAGATAGTAGAACATTTAAAGAACAATGACCTGACATACGTGCGTGGCGATTGCAAGTGGAAGATTGGTAACTTGACACGATGCTTAACACAGATTGATCGGAACTTCAACACAGTTGTATGCAACAACGTGTTATATTTCTTTTGCTGCATTTCCGGTAGATACTTGAACTGCTTTCGTTTGATGCGGGGTTGATCATAAGCAATTAAGACAAAAGTGCGTTTTTCACGGCCTTAACTCTATCTTCAACTGATAAATTGAGGAAATCTTTACAATGGTATATTGTATAATATATTGAAGATCAATGCCTGCTTGCGCTATGTGAAGCACTATTTTCTTTTTGTCAGAGACCTATGCCTCTCGCTTTGTAGTTAAGCACGATGTGATTTCGTTAGTGTAAAATAAATGAGACAACTTGCGCAAAATGTATTGTGGGTGATCCACGTTGCAAATACAAAAAAATGTGATTTTCTTGACCAATTAAAGAATGCTTCAAAACAATTATAGCGTGAAGTGGATCACATCCTTTAAACTCCATATGAGATATTTACCGTAACTCACGCTGTACAATGACTAGCTTGCTCAATGGTTTACATAGACGAACAATGGAAGACGCATAATTAGCGTGCTTTGTGCTTAGAACATACATACTAGAAAGACTATAAGCGACTGTTGTGATAATCTGTCTTCGTCTGGATGCTTTACCATATGCGTATGCGTCGATTATTATTACTTAATGTTTAAGAATATTGTATTATCACCATTCTCACCTTAAAACATACACATGTACATTCAAAGCTCGCGCAAGCGCACAGCAAACAAGCTTTCAGACAAAGACAGGTAGATGGAGACATTTTTATTACATTAGTTAGATACGGTATGGCTCTTTCAGTATGTATGTTCTAAGACAAAGTTGATAAAAAACATGTTTTGAACGTGTTTTAAACAGTTCAAAACATGCTTAATTGATGTTTTTCATATATTTTAAATACAATATGTTTTTTTTTATAGTATTGTTTAAAGCATATTTGAAACATTAAAAACATATTCAAGAAAAAACACAATATGTTTTATTCTTAAAAGAAAAAACATTAGTCTTTACCATCAACCCTGATTCTAAGACTTTGCGGCTGTAAGCACGCCATGCTTGACCTGAACAGCGCCACACTAGTTTAAGCAGCGCTAGAAAAATCTAGCGCGATAGAGAAATCGGTACGCTGTTCTGTCACTCACGGTATTTGAACGACTGAATATTTCCACTCATACTAGCAGACATTACGCGCAGATACTTTATCTAATTATTCTCAGTGTGGAAAATTACACTCCTAGGTAGGGAAGGAGATAAGATGGACTTCGCATGGAAAGTCATTAATTGCTGTAAACAGGGAGGATGGGGGAAATTTTGTGTTCTATTTATAAAACTTATTAATTAACTTTTTATAAATAACGAGCGGGCTAAAATCTTTCGAGGATCATCTAAGGCATGACTTTGACAATAAATGTCAAAATCGAAGTCATTGGAGTAAGTCCGTAGTTTTCAATATAATTCAATATATATTATAAAATTTTATGTAATACACTAATTTTTAAAGAAGTGAAGTTTTCTTAGGGTTCTTATTACGGTAATTTATTTTCATCTAAAATTAATTCCTTGATTCCCTGACTTTTTCCATTTTCTCTGATCGTAAACGACTCTGATAATATTCTCTTTGTAACAAATAAACATTTGAAATCAAAGACTTGTTTATAACAAAAACAAAAGACATCAATTATTTCAGCTGCTAAAATAAATCCGATAAAAGACAAAGAAC
>NW_012130119.1:1188055-1188911 GCF_000143395.1 Atta cephalotes | reverse complement strand
CAATATTAAATTAATTATATATATATATATATATATATATATAAATTATATATATATATATATATAAAATATAATTATATATATATATATATATTAAGCATTTAGAACCAATTTTTTTTAAATAGAAATAAGTTTGTATTTGTAATGCGGGAAATTTTGTTACATATAACAGATAAACAATATTAAGAATCTTTATTTTAGCATATGTGAGAACATAAACAAATTGATTATGCGGTCTAAAATAAGGACTTTTAATACTGTATATATTAAATCGCCTGAAAGAACGATTTTGTTTCCTTACATATATCGATTATTGTGAAGAATATTACTAAAGCCTTGGTAATTTAAAGGCTTAGGATACTCGTACGGAATATAAGAAATCCGGATTCAACTCCCAGCCGAGGTAATATTTTTCGCGATAAATTTATTTACAATTTTTCAGCAAATTAACATCTTGCTAATATAATGCCCGATTGAGCATCAAATTATTATTAAAAATTCCTTGTCAATTCAATTAAATTCATGATATTATTTCAGCAGTTTAATTGAGTTTATAAGTCCGGAAAACCAATTCAGCGCGTAGTTCGGACGGATGATATGGTACATATAACCTCTTACAGTTTTTATTATGTTTATTAAGAATTTTAATATAGAGCGACTTTAATAACTAAAAAAAAGCATAAAGAGCCAACACTAGTTATGTTAATTGCAATCAATCTTAATAAAATTCTTATTTTATGAAACATAACGAAATAACATTTTGACTTTGGAATGAGAGAGAGAGAGAGAGACAGAGAGAGAGAGAGAGAGAGAGAGAGAGAGAGAGAGAGAGAGAGAGAGAGAGAGAGAGAGAGNG
>NW_012130119.1:1171035-1188035 GCF_000143395.1 Atta cephalotes | reverse complement strand
GAGAGAGAGAGAGAGCGCGCGCGTGTGTGTGTGTGCCTGTGTGAAGAGGGAGGGGGTCATTCTCTCTCTCTACATTTAAAATTACAATTAAATTATATTTTAAACAAAACGTTGAAAGTAACAACTAATAATTAGCATTATTATTAAAATTATGTTCCTTACATCTTGATGGCATGTCAGTTTGTATGCTGCAGTGTTTAAAATGTATCGGTTTGTTTAAATTGTAATTTTAAACAAATAATTTTAAATGTAATTTTGTAATTTTGAAGATGATCTTTCCCAGTTTGACGATTTGAATGTTTATTTTATTATATAATATTTTATATTATATTATAAGCATTTTATGAAGATTAATTGTAACAAGTGGTGTGTTGGCTCCTTTTTTTATATTATAATTGATTTTAAAGAGCTTTACCAATTTATAATTTTTCTATTAATTGATAAAACAAATTCTATTGTCTACAAATTATTATACTATCTTTATTAATAATTTATTGGTATTTACAGCTAACTGAATTATAACACAAGTATTATATCATGCATTCTTGTGTCTGCGATAACAAATATTTTCATATCTGCAATAATCAAGTATTTTTATATCTGCAATAAGATGCAACATTACGTAGATTTTTACAACTGGACCCTATATTCTGTAACTGCTTTACAGATATTTTATATGGTGAAAAAGCTGCACTACGACAATTGTTGGTAGACGTGTAAAGGCAGTTACGGAATCGCGCCTTTGAACACTTTAAGAAATATAAAAGTAAATTCAAATGGATGTGTAAACTGTATAATAAAGTGTTACAAATATTTTGAAAAACTTGTTTAATTTTGTTATCTATAATACTATACAGAGTTTCATTTAATTTTGCTACCCAAAATAATTAGTTTAGTTTTAAAAATATGTAATATATTGTATTCTTCTTAATCCTAATTGCATAAAGTAATTGTAAAAGTATAATACTTTGTTATCTAAAATTTAAACGAAAAAACAAAAATTATGATATAACTATCAATTCAATAAATATATTAAATATTTAGTAAAATTAAATATATGAGTATTGGTATACAGGATAACACCAAATTTTGTTTCCACTTGTCCTAAGTAGAGCAAACTAAACTGAGTCCAAAAGTCTTCTATCATTTTGCAATTTGCATAATAATTAATGAGATATTAACGTTTAAAGATAGTCAAATACGCGTGTCCGCTCGATCTTATTATTGCCGAAGGTACGGCCTACTTTAGTCTACCTGCTCAAGACGAGTGGGACCGAAATTTGATGCCACCCTGTATATAGTTCTAATCTTATGGCATATAGAATGATTCGAAAAGAATGATAAATATCAGTAAAGAACGTGTTTTATACCAATCTAAAATAATAATATTGTCTTTATCGATGACTGATCCAAAAAATTCAAACAATGGCCTTCTTCATATTCAATAATAAATTTGAGTGTTTGTCATGCTATTCATTAAAAGAATTTAAAATTTGAGTGACCTTATCTTTAGATACGATCATAAAGATATCATCAACATATCTAAAGTAACAGAAGCTTGAAATTCTAAAGAATTTAATACTCTCTCTTCTAAATCCTCCATTACAATATCAACTGATGATAGGGGAAAAGGGGAAATACATAAATATATCAAATGTTTGTTTGTAAATGAAAGATTAAAAGTAAAATATAATATGTCGATGTTAAGACAAATTTAACCGTATTAATAAATTCATCCTTTGGTATATGTTCGTGGCACATTTAATGGAGTCCCACCTTTTCTCTAATCCATCCAATATCTAACGGAATATTAGTGAACAGAGAAGTAACATCCAATGAAACCATTATCTATGTTGTATCATTTGTCATTCCAGTTAATTTATTGTGAAATTCGAAACTATTTTTTATTCTACTCTTTGCAGGAGGAATATTCTCGGAGATAATATGTTGTAAAAAACTAGCTGTAGAATATAGAGCTGTTAATTGAAGAAACAATAATTCTAAAGGGATTATTCTTCCTTGTGTATTTTTGATACATATGCTTTCGGTAAGATAGAATCACTTGATCGAAGTCTTCACAATTCTTTATCGGAGATAAATTCTTTCTAATGCCATTTTTTAAACATATTATTAAGATGTTTTTCAATCACCATGATCGGATTTTTTTTTAACTATCGAGTATGTTTCTGAATTTTCTTTAGGTAATTCAAGAACCTTGTTATTATAAAAAGTTATGACTACGGTTACATTGCCCTTGTCCGGACGTGTGAAAATTATATCTTTGTTATTATTACACCATTGTATTGTTGACTTCAGCATTTTATTAATTTTCATATCCAAAAAATTGAAGTGAGGATTGTTGTGGAGGAACTGGTGGAATATGGGAATAGTGATATAATTTTCGATAACAATCCTAAGTTATTTCTATTTGAACAGCTTTTAATATCCTTAATGAATTTCCTGATTGATTTTTCTTTATTATTAGAATCTGGGAGATTAAAATTGCTATCTAGTTGTAACAAATTTGTTACATATGTAGGAATGATTTTCTCGCTTAAATTGGCAAACAATTTTTATTTTTGGTTCATTCTAATGAATTAAAAGAATTGCCACTAAATTTCTCAGCTTCAATATTGATGATGACTAAAGATTCATTGGATTCAGTCAAAGAAATATTTTAGCTAAACTTTAACATTATAGTTTTTTTTGTTGTTCTTAATACAAAAAGAATGGATAGGATATCTTTGGAATTTTCAATTTCTTTTTTCGCCATTAATCAATAAATCTTTTTATGTTTTAAAAATAATCTTCTTTCACATTTATAAAAGGAATTGAGACGAGGAGGATGTGATAGAATGTGTTGCCATAGGAAAAAAGTTAATAAGAGTCCAAGTTTGATACAAGTCTGCGACAAACTGATTTTCGATTTCAACCGGAGAATTTAGCAAAATTATTTTATTGATGGACACCATGTAATCTACTGTTGACAAGTATTTTAATCTTCTTATCTTATTATAATTTGTCTTAATACATTTTGATGTTTTAAATTCTTTATATATTGACACTTCATTGATAATTTTTAAAAAATTTTTCATTGTATTCATTATTTATTTGATTTATTAATATTGTATTTCTGTGTTTTAACACTGAAAAAGACTTTGTAAGCCGAAATATTATTTAGAATATTACTTAGTATTTATATTCTTATGTTATTTGTATTAACTTAAAGTTTTTCTAATTATAAGCTCGAAATAAACTACGACACTGTTTAATTTTTTTAAGAGAATTTAGTTTGCATTTTAAAATATATTTTGCGCCGATTTTCTTTATCTATAATCTATCATCTATCTAATTCCTAAGTGTATCCATCCTGTTAATTTTAAAATAAACGTTGACAGAACAGTATATTTTTTTATGTAATATATTTATTTATAGGTTATATAATATATAATGAAATACAATATAATATATAATGAAATAGAATGTATTCTAATTACTATCTATCTAATAAAGTGAATTAATTTCTATCAGCTATTGGCCCGTTAAATTTTTGTTTGCTACTGTATCTCCTTAAGAATAAGTATAGGATATTTTCCAGCAAGGATAGTAACATAATGAGTCATTCACTTTTATTTAATATTAATGGGGAACAGCAATGATTCACTGTGTTATGCTATGTTAGAAAATTTCTTCTTGTTAGAAAATTTTTTTCAGTCATTCTTTATCAGTTTTATTAGTTTTCATTAAAATAATTTGATTTTTCCAGTAGGTATATGATTCAATTTAAAATTGTTTAAAGGTCCATTGATTGTAGTATTTCTCTATTTATCAATCTTTATGTTTATACTTAATATATACGGGTGGCATCAATTTCGGCCCCACCCGTCCTGAGCAGGCAGAGCGGATCAAACTGAATTGTAAGACACGATTGTAAGGCACGTGGGCTGCGACGAGCGGGGGATGGCCTAGCAAGCGTGTTCCGCCGTTCGAACTTAGTGGCTCGCAGTGATGCAGTACGCGAGGCGCTTGCCTCACTTTCCGCATGCGATCGGTGAGCCATATCTTCGACAATAATATCAGACGGACGCTCGTATTTGACTATCTTTAAACATTTTCATTGTGCAAATTGCAAAATATACAAGTATAAGACTTTTCGACTTAGTTCAGTTCGCTCTACCTGCTCACGGACAAGATTCCATAATTATCTTTACACGCCTATTGACAGTTGTCGGTGTCGTTGCGCAGATATTTTATGATGAAAAAGCTGCGCAATGATATCGACATCAGTCACAGAATATAGGTCTAGAATGGAATTTGACGCCACTCTGTATACTATTTTTACATATCATTATAGTATAATATGTAGAAGGTACTTGACTGATGAAATTATTTCATTGTCCATTATATCTATATATTACTGCTTCTAACATTTTACTAATATTTCTACCATTTAAATAAATTTATACATGTATGTGAACGTTCGAGTTGTTTTGAACAAATAACTAAATGAATTAGTACAAGTTCTTTTTCCTTAAGTAATTTTACTAGAATTCAAGTGCAAAGAATGCAAGCAAGGCGAACAAATCTATTTTCATACGACAAGTATTATATATCGTCCGATAAAATATTGCTAGCTGAAATATCTAGAAAACAAGCTCTCCTATTGAATATCGAATATTATACATCGGATACGCAGTATTAATCCTACAATATAGCACGAGCCGAATACGTAGCACAGAAAAAGTTCGCACTCAGTACGCACTGCATTCAGTGCGGTCTGCCGAATTCGCTAATTGCGAAAAACTAAAAAAAATGCTATAATATATGTAATGCATACTACAATTTTCCTAAGTTTTCGTATGTGATACTTTTCAAGAATAGGGCCCATGATCGATAAACAAATCGAATTTTCTGAAATAAAATTAAGTTTTCGATAAATGGAAGGAAGCAACATTTTCACCACGATCGAAAGTCAAATATTTTGAATATTGCTCGGTTCATGGATATCGAAGCAATTATAATAATTATAATATAATAAGAATTTAATGCTTCATTTTCATAGTTTTCTGAGAGCTAATGAACATGTGTATGTAAAGAATATTTTTGAAAACTTGAAAAAATGTGATAAAATAAAAGCATAGACGCATGCTTTAAAAATACAGAATATCACGTAAGACAAGAGTGTGTTCGCTTTCAAACGAGAGGATTATATGTTCCCAGGTAAGTCAATATTCAGAGGCAAGGTCAAATGACACTTAACCTCTATGTCACATGATCGTTGAGGCATAATTAATACACAGATCAGGAAATTAATTTATATATTGATTTATAGATATTGTCTCAAAAAGAAGAAAGTTGAAACGAATCGCTGTTCCGTGCAACTTGCCAGGTAGATATAGAGTACTGAACTCTAAATAGAATGTGACAATGCTCATTTGTAAAGGAGAAGAAAAAGGAGTTTCAAGCAAGAAATATTATCAAATTCAAGCAAGTTGAAAATTTTATCAAATTCAACACAAGTTGAAAATCCTGCTGTTGTTCTGCAGGTTGACAATGAGCACATAGACAATCCTATAGTTGGTTCTGTAAATGACATTGAATTGCATCTGAATCTTCCATTGCTCTCTTATTTTAAGATTGGTGTACAAATGAATAGCGCTGATATCATACAAGAATTTTCGAATTTTATAAAAAATGAGAGAGATTTGAGTACTATAACAGGAATTAATTCTTTCAAAATTTTGGACTGCATTGTAGAACTTATAAAGTAGGCCATTAGAGATCAATTGGAGCAACATCAAAATGAATTTATATGCTGTAATTATGATTACTTAAAGTTTAGACAGAATACATCATACAGTTTACTAACTGTTTTATTTCCTTGTTATACCGCAAGAAATTGCAGATGAGTATTTTATGAGAAGGTGAATTATTGAGTGAAACTCTAAAAGTGGCAATTACTTGACCATCAAAGCAAAATATTGAAAAATATGCCAAAATGTTTTAAAGAGTTTGAAGACGTTAAAGTAGTGATAGATAGACAGAAATATTCATATAAGAGCCAAAAAACTTTGTTGTCAAATACTCACTCATTCTAATTATAAAAAGTCATGAACTGGTAAAATAATGGGTAAAATGATGGGTGTGGCACCAGACAGAAGTATCATGTAAGTAAAGTCTGGAATGGAATAGCATCAGACAGCTATATTCGAATAAAGTGACTTAATTCATTTATTACAACTTAGTGATGCAGTCATGATTGACAAAACTTTTTGATTGATGAAATATGTGTCAAAAATGATTGGAAGCTTATAAGACCATTTATAAGATTGTTTTGAAAGACAATTATCAAAAACCGAATCAATCATGACAGCTAAAATAAGAAAGACAAGGGAACGATGTAATCAAAGAATAAAGACATTCAAAATCTTAGACGAAATAATGCTTATGAAACTTGTGCCACATTTAGCAGATATTTTTACAATAATTTGTGCCACAATCAATCTCAGCTCTCCGATATTGAAAGGTGATAAGTTCATGAAACAATAATTTATTTCTTTATTAACTTTTTATGTTCCTAATTATCAGGGCGTTAAAAAACTGAACGAATAATTGTATGAGAAAGAAATGCGATATAGTTATAGTTATTATGTTAACATAACTATTATAATAATACTGATCACATTTTTGTATCAACGCTTTTTAAAATTTTTATATCAATTTTAACAAATTATACTTTTTAATTTTAAGATCTTATATATAGTTAATGTATATAATAAATTACTTTATTACTTTAAATTTCTTTTTTCAATAACATTGTATCCTATAAAAATATATAGACTTTGATCCCAGTGGCGATAGAAAACGGATTACAATTTGTTAACTATTTTTTTAAACTGTTGTACATATCTCTAACCTTGTTCAACATTTTTTAATAAACATATTTCATGCAACATAATATTATAATAAATGTTCTTACTGTCAACATCTTTCTCGCAAAATTTTGGTCAAACTCGATGAAAAAACCAACTTTAGAACCAACATACTTTTATCAAAACTGGCATACATTACAAAGAAATTTTTTTTTACATTTATGATTATCATCCTTAACTGCACCTGCCCATAGTATCTGTGTTTCTTTTTTAGCTGTACGCATATTTGTTCGCATGTCTATATCAAACTTTTACCTACTTCTGTTTCGATTGTAAATGGTCGTAATTTTACCCTTGAATGGGCATTTTATTTCTAATAATTCGGATAGCTTTTCGTCTTCAAAAATTACATCAGACGAGTAAGCAACCCAGGGATTCGAGACACTAAAGCAATTTCAAATACTTGTTTCTTGGAGACTTTTTTGAACATATCCCAAGCTTGATCCTCTACCGTTTTCTCATATTCTGTGAATTTACTTCTGAAGCTTTTTGAAGTAATATGGTCATCACACTTTTTCTTCTAGTTAGTTAAGATTTTTATTCTTCGTGTACGTGTAAAGATAACAAGTTGAACCTGTTATTCGAAATCTTCACTCTTTGTTTTTCGCTTTTTTGCCAATGCGCAAAAAATAATTTTGTATCCACACATACTTCTATAAAGTTATTGATCAATGTCGATCAGTGTTTGAATGCAGTTCCATTTATATCTTCTATTACCGAGAAATTTAAACAATTTAAAGTAAAGATTCAAAAGTCGGATTTTATAGTATCAAAAAATTACAGAAATTTATCAAAGTTCAAAAAGAACCTCGATCCCACTTTACAAGATCAATTGCTTGGATTGCGATGCTACATATGTGGGACAAATGGGTAGACAATTAAAATCGAGAATTGCTGAACATCGCAACCACATCCAGTGGAATATTATCTCTACACACTCTGTGATAATAGAACACAGGTTGCAGCAGGGACACGAATTTGATTGATAATATCATAATTCTAAATGAAGAATCGTACCATAATAAACGCCTAATCTCGAAAATGTTAAATATTAAAGAAAAACATCCTCAACTTACAGATATAGAGACTTCACAAAGCGTACATATTGATAACAAATTATGATTTTATAGCGCTAAGGTCATGTTTTATATAATATGTTGTAACATATCAGTCAGTATCAGACTGTCACAGCAGCCACATTATATAAATTTATACTTCTTAATTTTTAACTTTTTGATTAATAATTTTATATATTTATACATCTTTAATTTTTAACTTTTTGACTAGGAATTTTATATATTTATACAATTTTAATCTTTAACTTGGTGACTAATAATTTTAATAATTTCACATATATTTATTGATGATCATAGTGACTGATCATAGTGACTTCATAATCATAGTGACTGATACAAGCTTAACATGCATCTTATCTCCATCATTGGAAGAATGTAAGACTATAACGGTGAGTTCTTTAATATAGTAATGAAATTGCTTGTAGATCTGTACCTAAAAGATTATAATTTATATATAATCGTGATTATAATTTATAGATAATCGTGAAAATTCTTTACCAACCGATCATTCAATGGATTGCGAATAATTTCGTTTTCACTCTGCATCTGTGATGTTATCGGATTCACATAAGATACGGATTACATATATTTATAAGAATATTTCAATGCGTCTTTTATATCGTTTAATGATTTAATAGTAACTATTCAAAATACACTGACTTTTTCATTACGTTTTTGCTCTGAGAATTTATAACATCTGATGATGGCCCAATTATGATGCTGAAACATGTCATGTAATACAATATAATATTAGTACTAATTACTTAACTAATTAAGTTTTAAAATTAAATTTATATTATTCATTTCATATTATCATTTCAATTTATCAGATTGTTGAAACTTTAAACGTTTATTACATATATCATTCGAATTTGACTCTAATTTACCCTTCTATATATGTGATGTTTTTGTTATTTAAAAGTCTTTTAATGTAACTGTTTTAATACAGCATATTTGCAGCTCATTGGTATTTAAATCGCGAATTCTTCTTGATGTCATTGTCTTATATTCGAATATGATTTCTATTGTTTTCCTTTTTCTTCTTATCATCTTCAAACATAACAGAATTATGTCTTCCATCTTATTTTTTTAATCAAAATAAAATCCAGAAGCCTTTCCATGATTTTGGTTTGGAGAACCGTAACATTTCTTTCTTCTAACTTGAATTTTTTTGGTGGCATGCGAAAACAGTCGTATTGCAAAAGTGTTGTATGCGCAACCAAGGTTTTCCACCGTAACAGTGCGAATTTGTAGTATGATTGTTAGCATGGTGTAAGAAGTAATGTGTATACTCGTCGATTAAAAGGTTACACTTTTTTTAAATAGTTTCGAAATTCAGTCTGCTCACCGAGCGATTAGTTCTTACTTATGGATCCATAAATTAAAATCAATCGCTCGGTGAGCATTCCGAAAATCATAGAAAAAATCTGTTGCAAACTTTTAGTCAGTAAGTGTACCATTTCCACGATGCGCAGTGAGTTGTAAATATTGGGGAGATCTATCAACCAATCAATTTTTGAGTTCATTTGCAGAAATTCACATGATTCGTTCTGCAAATAAGTACACTGCAAATTAGTACAATTTTAATTGGTCGAACTCCGCTATTATACACAATGTTTTACCTTATATAATTCCACTATGGTTGGAATACCATAAGATGCTAATGAAAAGAATATAGACAGACACAATGCATGCGAATGTGTACATGGATATGATTTATCGTATTGTATTTTGACTATAAATACGTGGACTGCTAGTCCACATTTTTGCTATAGGAAGTGCATACTCTAGAGGTTTGTTCGCGTTCGCTCCAACATGCTTTAATGTGTGCCTGTTATATCTTCTACTCACTTCAATGAGAGTAAATGCTATATTAAGAGCATTTTAGAGCATGTCAGAGCATACGACGCGAACAAACCTTCGGTGTCGCCGAACTGAAGTTGATTGAAGATTGTTAGGCTTCACCCCAAACAGTAAAGACCGGCAAGTTTAAATACGAAAGTTGCCATGCTTTTTAAATACCGTTTCTGGCCGTTTTTTTTCTTCTTCTTCTATTTTCTCTTTATTTGGTTTTCCGACTCAAGTACAAAATCACAATAAGTCTAAGAACTCGACATTGTTTGTTCGTGTAAATTACGTGTGGAAACTATTTCGTACGTATAGATTGCAAAGCTTTCATATTAATCAAATGTTGTCACAACTTGACAACTGAGACGCCATGTTATACTAAGAAAAGATAAAAATATATAAATTTTGAAATTTGTGACCGTTCTCGGTATAAACTCCACTTCCCAGACATGGATTACGGCGTATACTTTATTCGAATTGGTGAAAGAGGAAAAAAGTATTTGTTATACAAAAATTACATGATTTAATCGGTAAAACAGGAGGATTCCCTTAAGCCGTAATCACACTACAGACTCTGACTCGACTACTGACTGATATTCAGACTATTATTCTACATCATAGCAAGCCAACAGCTGACTCTGACTATTACTCGAGAATAGAACTCACTCTATTCGATCGACTTTGAATCGAAAGTTGGAAGCTTATAGTATGATTACGACTTTAAACGCATAGTGGAAATATATAAGGCGAAACATTCCCGTGGATGCGCCGTAAGAAAGTGCATATTTAGACATTTGAGTGGTTATTCCAGTATAACCAGCGTTATTACACATAGAAAATGCATATTCGGACATATTTGATTGGCTATTTTCAGTATTGCTACCGCCATTATGCGTAATGTTGCATATATTATATATTCCCACCACGAAGTAAGAAAGAAGGAGACTCAACTCTGTGAAAAAAGGTGGAATTAAGAGGGAATCCGCTACCGGAATAACCTGCACATTCGGACGCCATGTTTAAAAAGTCAGCTGTAGAAGTTGCACACGAAATATCCTATTACTTTGTGCAACTGTACGTACGAGCTACATATTTTTTGTTGTTTCTTCGATTTGTACTTTTAATTGTGAGGTAAATCTTTTTTACTCGAACAACTTTTAAAGGATCAAGCCACAAATAATTGAGAGACACTAGTACGGGAAACACTCGTAACTGCTCTTAACGCAAATTTTGTTATAATAATAACAAAATTTGCTTTATTAAAAATTACAGAATAAGTTCGCAAGTACTGATAAAATGGAGATAAAATGGATAAATCCAGCAAATAAAGCAAAATAAAATGAGATAAGGTTGATATTGTAAATGGCGTCCAAATTTGTAGGTTATTCTTCTCAGCGGATTCTCTCTCAATTCGGCTCACAAACCGATTCCACTACGGTTTTACCATTCGCGCGCTATGAAGTTGAGCTTTTTCTCTCTTACTTCGTGATTTCCACCATGATTAAACGCATAAAACGTGAAATCAAAATGGATTTCACAACAATAAACAATGTCAGTATTGCGACAATATTTTTAATTGATGACCCTAATGAAAATAACAGTAGCGAATCATCCAGTAGCAATTCTGATAATAATAGTGACGAAAAATATGAGGACAGTTTAAACACCAGTCAGGAATTAGAAATTTTATATTCAATTTTAATGGGTGAAACACAACATGGAGAAATGAAACACAACATGGAGAAACAGTTGTAAAAGAAAAATAACAGATTTTGTTGAGAAAGTTATGCTTGGATAAACAAGGTACTTGTTCAAAGAACATTTTTGATGAGTGTGAATATTTTCATGTTTTTTGTTCAACTCGATTGAACGAATCTCATTTTAAACTTATAAGAAGTCTGTACATTCTTATTTTATTTATATTCAATTATTATACATTAATTTTTATATATCAAGCAATTTTTATATATCAATATTTTTATATTCAAAGCAATATCAAGAATTACATCAGCGTTACATTTTGCAGAATATATATCTGAAAACATATGAAGAAATATGGAAAAATAGTTATAAAAGGAAAAATAACAGTTTTGTTTAGGTTATTTCTAGATACATGAGGCACATATTCAAAGAATATTTTCGATGAGGCGTGAATATTTGCACACATATTGTTTGTTCTATTTGATTGAGCTTGCTTTAAAATATTTATAATTGATCTGTACATATTCTTATTTTACATATTCAGTTTTTATTTATCGATTCAAAGCAATGTCAAAAAATTACAACGACTTCATGTCTTGCAGAATATATCCAGAAACATTCGATGTAGTGTTACAAATTAATTGAGAACTATGAGCTATTAATGCAATTTCCTGAAAGGAAATCAATTAGTCCGAACTCCTTATTGCAATTTGATTTATGTCTACTCCTGATTCCGGTTGTGTTCCGTTTAGCATATAGCATGCATCTTTCTCATAATCAATGTTTAGCATTAGCTGCATTTCATCAAGCGCACGATGCACTTTGAAACAGAATGATATTTATCGCATGAAACATAAAATCAAAATAGATTCCATAACAATAAACTACACTATCAATATTACAACATTTTTAATTGATGACACTAATGAAAATATAAGTGAAATGACAGTAGTGAATCATCCAGTAACTTCTGATGATAATTACAGATGATGACAAAGAGTATGAGGACAGTTTAAGCACCAGCCAGGAATTAAAAATTTTATATTTAATTATAATGATGGGTGAAATATGTGGAGAAACAGTTGTAAAAGAAATAACAGATTTTGTTGAGAGAATTATTCCTAGATACATGAGGTACATATTCAAAGAACATTTTCGGTGAGTGTGAATATTTTCGTATTTTTTGTTTAACTCGGTTGAACTCGTTTTAAAATACTTGTAAATAGTCTGTACATATTTTTATTTTACGCATATTCAATTTTTATATACCAATTTTTATACCAATTCAAAATAATGTCAAGAATTACACCAACTTTACATCTTGCAGAATGTATCCGGAAACATACGAAGTAGTTATAATTAATAGAATTGAGAGATATTAATGCATTGCCTGAAAGGAAACCAGTTTCTATCGAAAAGCAACTCTTTACTGCAATTTGATTCGTGTCTATTCCTGACTCTGGTTGCGTTCCATTTCGCACATAGCACATATCGTTCGCATAACTTGCTTAGCGCATTGGCGTTTTCTTTCATCGTGCGAACGATGCACACTTTGAAAAGGAACGATGTTTAACACATAAAACGTAAAATCAAAATGGATTCCACAACAAAACTATAATGTCAGTATTGCGACAATATTTTTAATTGATGACACTAATGAAAATGACAGTAATGAATCATCTAGTAGCAGTTCTGATGATAATTATAGGGACGAGAAGAATATGAGGACAGTTTAAGCACCAGGAATTAGAAATTTTATATTCAATTTTAATGGTGAGTGAAATACATGAAAAAACAATTATAAAAAGAAAAATAACAGATTCGTTTAGTTTATGCGTAGATACATGAGGCACATATTCAAAGAACATTTTCGATGAATGTGAATATTTTCATGAGTGTGAATATTTTTTGTTCAATTCAGTTGAGCTCGTTTCAAAATACATATAAATAGGCTGTATATATTTTTATTTTACATATACGATTTTTATTTATCAATTCAAAGCAATGTCACGAATTCTTACAGGTTTATATTTTGCAGAATATATCCGGAAACATTCGAAGTAATATTACAATTAATCGGGCCAGATCTAAAAGCTATTAATGCATTACTTGGAAGGAAACCAGTCTCCACCGAACAGCAACTCCTTATTGCAATTTGGTTTATGTCTACTTCTGACTCTGGTTGCATTCCGTTTAGCATATAATATGCATCATTTTTATAATTAATGCTTAGCACATTGGCTGCGTTTAGTTTCATCAAGCATACGATGCACTTTGAAACGGAATGGTGTTAAACGCACAAAACGTAAAATAAAAATGAATTCCACAACAATAAACTAATAATAAACATTGTCAGTATTGCGACAATATTTTTAATTGACGACTCTAATGAAAATGACAGTAATGAATCATCCAGTAACAGTTATGATGATAATTATAGTGACAAAGAATATGAAGACAGTTTAAGCACCAGTCAGGAATTCGAAATTTTATATTCAATTTTAATGGTGAATGAAACATGTGGAAAAACAGTTGTAAAAGAAAAAAACAATAAGATCAATATGAATTCCATAACAATAAACTACAATGTATTGCGACAATATTTTTAATTAGTAGCTCTAATGAAAATGATAATGAATGAGTAGTGAATCATCCAGTAGCAGTTCTGATGATAATTAGTAGTGACGAAGGATATGAGGACATTTAAGCACCAGCCAGGAATTAGAAATTTTATATATATATTACAATTTTAATGGTAGATAAAATGATAGATGAGACCGTCGCATAAGAAATAGACGTAGGATCGTACAAAAAGCTATAAATATATACGCTCAATAAAGAGCAAATATCATGAATGTGTTAGAGATATTAGAGCTCGATACGAAGGAAGCGCTCGACGCCACCGTCTTCGTGACTATATGGAAGAGTACTGAGATGAGTTTCGCGACCGGGCAATCCTGCTTACAGACCAGAAAAAAACCCATGAGTATTCCTCGGACGAACTGAAGAACTGAAAAAGGATTATGAATACACGGATCAGAAGTTCTTTCTTGGGTTATCTCAATTATTCCGAGGGGACGCTCTAACGCGGGGAAATCAAAAAAAATGGGAAACATGATGAGATTTCGTAGAACACTTCAAGAGCACCTTTTCACAGAGCTTCTTTTCACAGGCGGACGCCAACTGCTGGAAGACGTGCATGCACGAAAACAAAAAACCGGAGAGCCATACGTAAAATTCGCGATTGCATTGATGGCTCTAATGAATCGCGCAAATATAACGAGAAAATCGTAGCAATTAGAATATCTCTATCGCAATATGTATCATAGCTAAATATAAATGACGAATTCATTGTTAGGACGTACACCCAAGGATTTCGAGTCTTTCCCTCGGTTACTTTTTTAAAACTTCCAAAAATTTAGGTTATTTTGTTTTTACGTCAAATTTAGTAGTAAATAGACATAAGGTTTAGTCATGTCGTTAATCGCGCACGGACTATAAGCATTAATGTAGAAAAGTCAGTTTTTCAGTTTGTGAAAATTTTCGAGGAAAAGATTTGAAGTTCTTGAGTGTACAATGCACACGGGACTTGGAAAGGGAAACTGCAGTAATTTTTTCTGCGAAAAATTACTGATCCTAGAAAAAGCCAAGGCCAAAGAAAAATTGGTGAGGCGAGATCGCCGCTGTCGCCGCAAGAGTGCTGCTTGCAATGCAAACACGGAAATATATTCATTTCGAATGTAATCGTCTTCTTCGAAAAAATTCTGTTTGCAGTGTGGGAAGGACGGCGTCCTGATAAAAGATTGCCATCCATCGCCGCTGGGAAATTCCATGGACTAGGGAGCCTCCCCCTCCTCTCGCCGGTTCTCCGAATAAACTAGACTCCACAACTGCATATTACCGTGCACTTGAGGCGTTACTCAATACTGGCTTCGAGATATCATAAATGGATCGACGAAAGGAATGATTCAAGTTGGGCGGAACAGTTGTGGAAAAAAAAGGGGAAGTCAAGCTAGCGGACGAGCAAACTATCGCGCTACTCGGATGCATGCACGTACCCGTCGAGATTACCGACCGCTGGTTCCTACATATATTCCAAATCGTGCCAACTATGAGTAATCTTGTAATATTAAGAATAGATATTTGGGCAAAAATCGGGATAACTGTCTTCCTGCCCTCCCCCTTTTTGGATAGAAACAAGTACACTACGGCCGCGACCGGGGGATTGAATAAACGCACTGCAGTGGAGAGCGAGTTGCAACAATTGTGCATTTTATGTCGAGTTGTCGTTGTTCGAGATAATATCAAAGCCTTTCCTTACCTAGCATTATATCCAGTTTAAACCGAATGTCCGTCCCATCAAACAACACTATAGACTATATAACCCGGCGATATCATCAACACCGAAAAAAATGAGGGAAGAGAGAGTCATAGAACCCTCGCATAATTCCTGAAATTCGCCAGTCGTAATAAGAAAAAAAGACAGCAAAAATCGTTTTTGTATAGATTTCCGATGCGTTAACGAAGTAACAGAACCAGATGCAGATCACCTTAGCTTAGACAAATGAAGGGGGAGGTAGTGAAATACCTGACAACATTAGATCTTAAAAGCGGCTATTGGCAGATATCACTGCATCTACTTATTACGTTTATAATTCCGAAGAAAGGGTTGTATCAATTTCGCGTAATGCCCTTCGGCGGATCCGTTAGATCCATAAAAACAGAAATAACTGTGCCTCAAATATAATAATGTATTAAATAATCGCATGAACTAAAAACGATTTTATAAATTTATTTAAAAAAAAATAAAATTATATATATCTATATGTAACATTTATTTGTGTAAAATTTGAAATTCTAAGTTTTTCATTTTCAGAAATTTCGTGTGTATGGCATGTAAAGATTGCTGCTCAGCTTCCATCCCAATCTTCCCATACAAGAATATTAGAGAATGTAAATTTTATCGTATATATAAACGAGTAAGTTAAATAGATAACTTCATTTCATTTTAAATTTATTAACATACATTTAAAATTAAAAATTAATATGTAAAATAACATAAAAATATAATAAAATTATACATCATAATTTTTTATACAAAATTTTCAGGATTTTCCTGCAAATAACATTTAGTGACTACTCGGCTAAATTCTACACTAATTTGCTTTTCTATATAAAATAGATATCTTTCATAATCCTTGCGAATCTTGTGAGGTAAAAAGGTTACCTTGTATGGGAAGGCTGAAAATGAAATTGAACCAAGTAATTTTTACATATTATCTAGGAAAATCTTTAAATTGAAAAAAATATTTCGAATAGTCCTGTTAAAAAATTACAATAAGATATATAATTTTATTATATGCTATTATGTTCTGTTATGTTTTATTTTTAAAGATTAAACGCATATTGAAAATATAAATAAATCTATTTAAAAAAATTCTCT
>NW_012130119.1:1167270-1171015 GCF_000143395.1 Atta cephalotes | reverse complement strand
ACTCTCTCTCTCTCTCTCTCTCTCTCTACTATATATATATATATATATATATATAATTAGCTTATCTATATATATATATATATATATCACATAATATGTAATATTCTTTTCATTACATTTCTATAGCTATTTATCACATTATTTTATACTCTCAGAAATACAGCGTTATAATATATAATAATGTAATACTATAGCATTTTTGAGAGTATTCAATAAAATGATGTGATAAAAATTGTTTAAATAATTATACTTAAATATATAATTATACTTAAATATATAATTATAAATATATTTATATACTTTCAGATCATACTAGAAGTGTTATTATGTCGTACAGTGTGTTTCTGACATTGTAGCGATGCCGCAACGCAGAAAATTAGGATATAATCCGATCGGAGCATTCACAATAGAATCATTCTTAATGTTCTTTCAGTAAACTTGGTATAATTTTAATTAGCACTCTAATATTTCATCTTTCTCTGTAGTACTTATAATAAGACTCTCCAATGTCCTGCTACAACGACTGACTATTGATAACTAGCGACAGACAATGGCAAGGACAATCCTGAAAATAAGCGCGACTCTCACTGGTTGTCGCTAGCAATAATCATTGATATAACTTTAGAGAATCTCACTGCTCTCGAGCGAATGTCAATACGGACAGCGTATATTGTAAAATAGAAGGGACGTTAAGAGAGATAGATAGAATAAGTACAGACAGATATATTTATTTATGTTATACATAACGATTTAAAACTTCATAGTCGGTTCTTATATTTAAAACAGTCTTAAATAATCTTAAGATGTCATAAATCAATGACAGAGTCATAGTATCTTAAAATACTACTTAAAGTAATCTTGCAATAAGAATCAATTATAAATTTCTATTAATTTAACTTATTATTATTCACTTATTGTTAGGCCATATGTGAAAGAGATTCTATACATACGATCCGCGTTAATAATTTAAGCTCAATTTGATTAAACTATAAATTATGCCAAGATGAAAAGATGTGCTAATTTATTTAGAAGAATTTAACCGATATATATCTGCACATGTGCTTAACAATGATCAATCATTATTGAAAGAAATAAAGAATACATGATGTTTAAATGCAAAAGAAATAAAGTTTAGAACATAGTTTATATAAATCCTATTTTTTTTTCAACTATGATACTTATGATTGAGAAATCATAAAAACATTCGATATAAATAATATATAAAATAACGTTTTACATCATGACGAGAGCTGTTTGGGACCGAAAAAGGGCGTACGTTCTTCGGAATGATAGAATTTCAAGATCTTTTCCCGTTTTTTGATTTTTATTCGAATGATGGCTTTTCAAAAAGAATATTGCAATAAAAAAACCTATGAAATTAATTATCAATTTTTACATTAATATCGATTTGTTAATATTGGTTCTTGGTTAAACTGTATTTCAAATTTTTGTTTCTTTTCCGGGAAAAGATAGTTTTCTTCAGTTTGAATATCACAGAAATATGAAAAATTTAAATCTTTCATAATGAATAAAAGAACAAATCACATATTCATTTTTTATCTGAGGGTTCTTTGAAAAAAACCTTGTGATAGAAAATAGTCTCGCGAAATATCTTGAAAATCGCGATGGAATAATGACGAGATCATGCGGAATATGTTCATTTAGTATTCGCCTTGGCGTCCACAAAATCCATAAAATGACGGATGATGATTGTCTGAGAACACAAATGTTTTCGACTGTTTGTCAATCCCGATTAAAGGCAATATGATAAGTAAAGCTTTCGACGATTTTTTAATTTCCGTTGTAAAGATCGCGCGACACGAGAAGCGCTGAAAGGAAACTTCGAAAACTTAAGAAAACTTAAGAAAGCTTAAGAAAATTTCGACCAAACTCTGATCAGTTAACGATTAATTCAACTAACAAAATTACTTACTGTAAAATTTCTAGAGCTGTATGATTCATTATACTTATATTTTTTTGTATATTAAATTGCGAAATAATTTTATCTTATATATTATAAGAGTAAAAGATTAAAAATAATTTTATTTTATATATTATAAGATTAAAAATACTATATTATAAATTAATCGAAAATTGTTCGAAATAGCCTTCAGGATTATAAAAAATAAATATAATATTAAAGAGATACGAAGAAAAAATTTATTTCATAACCGCAATATTGAAAGCTTTAAAATCATGACTAAAGGAAAGCGCTTAATCGATGATAATTATAACATGATGATAAATATAACAGTGTCTATTAGCGTTTTCGATTGCAGTTTTTTGAATCGAGATTGATTAACTCGGAAATGTTACTACGTCTGATGATAATACGTCTAATTAGAAACTAAAGCAAATACACATGGTGTCATTAATCGAGGAATTTAATTAATCTTTGAATTAATTCAAACTCACTGCAATCGGAAACACTAATTATAATTTCACTCAATAATATGTGTATAATATAACATATGATGTTACGTAACAATTAAATTATTGATCGCGAACTTAACGTATATGTTGTATTACTTTTAATTGGTATCGATTGCATGTGGACGTTGACTGAGTGACTACGTCACAAAAATAATTAATTTTTAATCGTCAAATTCGTTTTATCAAACAAGATAAA
Source organism: Atta cephalotes (assembly GCF_000143395.1). Classification (NCBI taxonomy): domain Eukaryota; kingdom Metazoa; phylum Arthropoda; class Insecta; order Hymenoptera; family Formicidae; genus Atta; species Atta cephalotes. The sequence continues at coordinate 1,168,386 of NW_012130119.1, read as the reverse complement.
AAAAAGGAAATGTCACTTGCTTTAAGAAAAACAATCCATGTGTTTTACATTTACATTAATTAAATGTCGCGACGAAACTAATAATAAATAAAATCGTTCAATAAGAAACTCAATATTATCGAGCATTGATTATCCCATACAGAAAAATGTTTGAAATACATCACAAAAATATTTTAAAGATATAACATATATTCTACATATATCTCTGAGATATTCCTATGATGTATTTTGGACACATCTGCTATGTGGAGTAGAACTGCTATCGATTATAAAATCTCCAATAAGCTGGATATTTTCTTGCTCACGTAAAGTGTCAAACGTTGGTGTTAGTAGGAAAACATCCGCTAGGAAGTTACACGTATGGTACTTGGAGTGCATTCGCACTTGCGACCTTATCGCGGCATTCAGTTCAACAATATCATTAGTCTATGTAATTGCAATTGTAGTAGTATAACATTTTTTTTATAATACAATATCGGCAATTTCCTTATCAATCTCTCTTTCTCTATTAACGGTAATTAATAGGTAATAATTTTAAGGTGTAGAATTAAAATAATATAATATCTTTGTGAATACATATTATATAAAATAAAAATTTTTGTTAAACTAAAATTTGTTCAAAATTGAATTGAGAATGAGATTTGATTTAGCATGTATATTTATAAAAGTAAATTATTAATAAGAAATGATTCACTTTCAGTCTCTTACAAGAAAGAAAGCATTTTCAGTTTTCTTATATTTATGAGATTTTTTTGCTTTCTCGTTTTAAGATTCTTAACAAGAATTTAATATTTTAGTGTGTTGTTGAGCCAAAAGTTACATGTTCTCTATTTATTAATTACTTTAATATCATTACTTATATTTTTTTTCGATTATTTCACAAGTACAAAAATTGCAAATAACATTCCACGCGATATCTATTTACCGAGTTTACAAGAGGATTGACATGTGTATCGTTAGAAAGTTGTTAAATCAAAATTCAAGGCCAGTCGTGAGATAGACACATATTATATAGATTCCTGATCTATCTGTGTGTGTGTGTGTGTGTGTGTGTGTGTGTGTGTGTGTGTGTGTGTGTGTGTGTGTGTGTGTGTGTGTGTGTGTGTGTGTGTGTGT
>NW_012130119.1:1164271-1166781 GCF_000143395.1 Atta cephalotes | reverse complement strand
TGCGTGCGCGCGCGCGCGCGCTAAGAGTGTGTATGTTGCGAGAAAAAGAGAGATAAAAGATGTTCCAGGTACACGTGCGTCAGCAATCGTAGAAATGTAAATATATCTAGTCCGCACTCACGCGATTCTTAAAATTGTAAAGTGCTGTTACATTCTACTCCGGAAAAGATTTTCGATAAGAAACATAAGTATTTTCGGCGCATTTAAGAGAACGTCAATAATAAAATAATTTATCTCGCAAATAATTACGATTCGCAAATAGCTGATTGCTTACGTCCGTAAAAATAGTAAAAAAATAATAGAATAAACGAAATGACTTTGGAAAGAGAAAAGTTATATTCCGAAACTGTAATTATAGAATATAGGAAAAGTTTGTTGAACTCCCCATGTGGGAGTATACCAAACGTAAACTCTTTGTAAGTGGCTACAACAAATAAATTGTATCTTGTAATTACAGTTCGGAATGCAACTTTTTTCTTTCTAGCATCACTTCGTTTATTTTATTATCTTTTTACTACTTTTACGCACTTTTTAAGCAATTAGCTATTTTAGAACTGTAACAATAGTGAGTAACAGTTGTGAGATAAATTTTTTGTTAACTTTATCTTAAATACGTCGTTTCATTTATTCTAAGTCTTGCGAATTCTTTTTATAGCTACGTTCAAATCGTTTATTTTGCAGCGATTGGAAGTTTTCTTTGCGTTAATTGAATTATTTTTTTTAGATTAGAGAAATAGTCCTACCTCAGCAGACAATTATAGAACTGTTGATTACTGTTGTGTTTTATTGAACGCAGCGAGGGAATAACCACAGCTAAAATATTATCTCACAGATTACATAATTTCGTTCAGTTTCATTTCGTTACGATTCTACAATTACAAATTTTCTTCATTACATGTAAAGTCATTTAGTAAAACAATTTTATTTATGTTACACAATAATTTCTCGTGATTGCGTATGTAATTATCAGATTACATAAGGGTTTCATAAATTTTATTATGATTCAGGAACATGATACTAAAATTACACAAGATTCCCCTCACAATTATCACGGAATTTCCTACAGCGCATCACTCTCGCTCTCCTATGTTACTTTTACACAACACACACACACACACACACACACACACACACACACACACATTCGCTGCAGCGCTTCAAAATATGAAGTACGCCCGCCCGCCTCAGGCCATTCTCGAGCTTTCGCTTTTCCTCGCCATTCGCACATACACATACTTGCGTAGCAATCCAATGTATGTGCGTGTATGTTAATAGAAAGCGAGAGTTCGAAAACAGCCCGGCGGATATTTGGGAGCGATGCGTACAAGAGCGACAGGGGGATGGAGAGACTGATCGCTTCTCCAGAGAAAACTCCAAATAGTACAAACAAATTTCGTGTATTGTGAAAAAGTCAGTTTTATATGAATTGAGAATTAAAAACATTATCAGAGATTGTTCGGGATTAAATTCATTTACAGTATAGCTATTATATCTATGTAATCGTGAAAGCTAGAATTTATTAAAATTTGTTTTTAAATTATATTTTATATTATGTATATGTAAATATATATCTGATTAATAAAATGCTGAATAGACGTATATAATTTATATAACGATATATAATTTCATGATAACGATGATTAGTAATAATAATAATAATAATAATAATAATAATGATAGTAAACACATAATAAAACAATAAAAGAATAAAAAAAAGAATAAAAATAGTAATAAAATGTTAAAAATAATATCAACGAATAAAAATTACAACAATAATAAGTAACATAATTCTCACCCTTTTTGAAATAACTGTTTGACTCCACCCCATTTGAAATAATTGTTTCGCTTCGGAAGGATGCGCTCGCTGAAAGGAATACTTTTTATTAAAAACATTCGCGAAACTACGATTCAATATAGACAGACAGGGAAGCACGCCGTAAGCTTTATTTTACCTGCAAAACATGGTCGTCCCCCTTCGTCAGTCAATCCGTAACTACTTTCACGAGGCAGTTCAATCCTGTTTGAATCGAAGGGTGTCTTCCGCAAGCATAACAACATGAATTCCTCGCCATTTACACGCACACACACACACTCGCGCAACTGTTCGAATCAAAGGGTATCTCCCTCAAACGTAAATATGGATCCCTTTTCATTTGCACATATTTGCACGGTATGTGAGCAGCGAGGGAGAACGAAAACGGTGTGCAATGAAGGGATTTACATTGCGCTCGCAAAAAGGAATATTGGCTACATTCAGCAGAACAAAAATTTTCAACTGTTTTATGATTGTCTGCTCACTGTGAGAGACTATTCCTCTAAATCTAAAGGTGTTTCTACACAACTCGCAAATGTAGATCGCAAAACCTAGTTCGCAAATATAGACGCAGAATGACAATCATCGTACGCAAGACACACACACACACACACACACACACACACACACACACACACACACACACACACACACACACACACAGAACAAACAAAACGAAAAAACCGAACTACTTACT
>NW_012130119.1:1153075-1164251 GCF_000143395.1 Atta cephalotes | reverse complement strand
ACCGAACTAAACTAACGTTAAGGTACCGTAACGTACCGAAACCTAAACCGTTAACGTACGAACTAACTAAGTAACGAACGACAACTACTACGTACTACGGACACACACACACACACACACACACACACACACACACACACACACACACACACACACACACACGAAACTGCATGCAATGAAAAACAAACGCAATCTTCATTCTGCGTTTGCAAATTACGTTTTACCATTTGCAAATTATGTAGAAGCACTTTAAAAATACAATCCAATCAGCGAAGAAAATTTTAAACAGCTGCAAAATAAATATTCTGAGTATAGCCGTTTATCAAAAAGAATTCGCGAAGACTTTGTTCAATAAAGGAATATAGGCGAGCGTGCGTCCATGCCTGATTCGAATCTGTAAAATCTGACTCCAAAACACGATTGTCTTCCTGTCAATTGTTCCGCGATCTTTTTTTCTCGAAGCAGTTCAATCGCGATTTTTTTTCTCGGAGTAGTTTAGGTACGAATGCGAGCTTCCCTATATCGCGGCCGCGCGAATAGTGAGGAAATCAATACTGTTACGAGAAACATCAGCGGCATTTAGAATAAAATTTTAAAACTTAAGCTTTAAACTCTAAGCAGTAAGAAATTGGCTAATCAATCGAATATAAGGAGAATAATTATCTATAATTTGTCAATTTCTTATGACTTAAAACTTAAAACTTAAGTTTCATCCCTTACAATCTCATTGTAGACATCGCTACTTTTGATTCATAATAAACAAGATTGAACTGCTCCGAAAAAAAAAAGTCGCATAACAGTTGACAGGACGAATGTGTTTTGGAGTTAGATTTGTTAAACTCAAATTAATTTTCGCGGTACGGACGCGTGTTTCCCTAATTCGTATGAATGTGTATGTGTGGGTATGTGTGTATGAATGGCGAAGGGAAGCGAGAACTTGAGAGCGGCCCGGTTGATTTCATATTTGGGAGCAATGTGGTGGATCGTGGGGTTCCCTAATTCGTATGAATGCGTGTGCGTGCGCGCGCGCGCGCGTACGCGAATGATGAAGGGGAGTGAAAGCTCAAGAGCGACCCGGTTAATTTCATATTTGGGAGCAATGCGGCGAATGTGTGTGTGTGTGTGTGTGTGTGTATGTGTGTGTGTGTGTATGCGAGTATCGAAAATGAGCGAGAGCAGCGCGATGAAGGAATTACATCGTGAAAAGGAACATTGTTTCTTCAGCAGAATACAATACAGATTTGCAATCCTCTTATAATTGCCTGTTAAATGTGAGATTCCTCTAAATCTAAAAATATAATCCAATCAACGTGAAGAATACTTTGAACAGCTGCAAAATAAACATTTTGAACATAGCCATTATCAAAAGACTGTGCAACTTTTTCAATGAAGGAATACAGAGAAGCGCATGTCCATACTGACTCAAAGTCAAATCTGTCAAATCTGATTCCAAAATACATTATCCTTCTCCTGTCATTAGCTTTGCGATTTTTTTTTTTTTCGAGGCAACTCAATCTCGCTCGAATCAAAGAGTGTCTCTCGCGAGCGCAACATGAATTTATCATGAGACTTTACAGAGCTCTCTAATTTTTGCTGCATACTGTTTTAGTATTTTCATATTTAAAGAATAAAAAAGAAAATTAAATTACTACAAGCTACAATTAATTTTATTTAAAAAATTGAATTACGCGCGTGATAATATTAAAATAACTGTATTTCTTTTTAATTGCATTTTTGTATATTTAAATATATTTTCATAAGAAAATTCATATTCGTAACTATTACATTGTAAGAATTTTCTAGAGATGCTCACATGCTCCAAAGTAAAAATATTTAATCGGATAAAGTGCAAATTTCTTTTATAATATTAAACATATGTATTATGTATTGAATACTATGTGTCTCAAAACTACAAAAAAATCGGTTTCAAGTATTAATTGTATAACAGTGAAGGAGCATCGAGATTTATACTCATTTATATTTTTTGCATGAGAAATCGATTCGTCTTATCTAAATCTCGAAACTTTTGACGACCCCTCTGAATATCTCGCTAAAAAAATTCCGTTGGATTAATTCGTTATTTGTAATTACGTGTATCGTTAACGCAATCAGTAAAAAGATACAATAAAAGAAAATTAAACGGCCATCAAAACTGGTGGCATTGACTTATTGCTCGATAGTTTGGCTTCAAAACAATATGAAAGCTCTGGAAGCAAATATCTTGTGAGATACGATAGACTTTATCAAGAAATACTTTAATGAGAAAACACGAAAATTTTTTTTTAATTTTATTTAATGTTAAAATTGTATGTTTAATAATCTGCACATATGTTATTTTTATTAATGGATAAATAATTAAGTCTGTTTTTCTTATCGAAAATATTACTTGTGAAATATTTCTTTAGCAGTCTCAAAGTCGAGCGTAAAGACACGTTCAAACTTATTCTTGTCTATGCGACCTATTAAACCAATAAACGAGCTTATGAGGGTCAATAAGTATTTAATGCGTCGATTGACCTCTTAGCGATTCGCAAAGTTACTTTTTGTCTGCTGTAATCCGCGTTTCTAAAAACGGAAAGGATGAGATGTAATAAAAAAGTATAACTTTTATCACTGTTTTTATAGTTTAGAATTATGTATGAATCATAAAATAAAATATGCATGCTATGAATTTTAATTTTCATCAAAAGAAATTTTCATGATATTTCACAATTGTTCTCAACCAAATGGAAATGTTGTTTTATGGGAAAATATTTTATTTTACAATAACATATTTTGCTAGAACTTTCATTATATGATTTTATATTTTATTAATTTACTACTAAAAAATCCATAATGAGTTAAAATTAATTAAAAATTTATTTTTATTTTATGCTATTAATTTAACTTATTTAATTAATTTCTCGCTGAGTTAAAGTAATCTCAAAGAGTTCTAATTCTACAACTCGCAGATCTCCAAGAAAGTGTTCTAAAAGATGTTCTGAGATAAAATTTGAGATAAAAAGAATGTTTTAACGTTCTCAAAAAGATCAAAATGTGCAGTACGACATTAGGATAAAATCAAAAACATTGTATTAGATTTTTAAATTACGTTTAAAAATTGACTGGCGACCTAAATTATAGAGATATCATATTTGAAAAAGAAATCTGATTTTTATCTAACGATAGTATACTGTTCATTAACAGTATTTGCATTGCGATTAATAGGGTCAGCGATATAAATTTTATTTTATGCAATTGCTCATAGCGATTTTAGATATGAGCATAAAACGATAATTCACCATGATCTCGTATTATCGAAACTAATTTGTAAAATTGCATTAATATTAAATAGTGACTTTAATAAAAGACTTTAATAAAAGTTATTTCCGATTATATTTTCTTCTTAGTGAGTGTGAAATACATATCAAAAATTTATTTTAATTTTTACCGCTGTCGATTATTGTTTCTATTTCTTCTATTTTCAAATTCTAGAAAATGATATATTACTTTTGAATATTTGGCTTAAAAATTAGATACGATACATATATAGATATGTGCATTTTTTTATCAAAAGAGAACATATAGTTAAAACTGTAAATGCGTGGCGATCGATTCGCAGTGTTGCCAGATCTACTCTGTTTCAGCAGTAAATTCATCATTTTGGCTCGCAAATCTACCACCTACTGTTTTAATTATATTATTTACTTGTCTTTTTACTTCATCTATATATTTGTATCGGTTATTCAATTAAGTACTGCCAATCAACAGTACGGTGTTATCGTGTTTTTTAATAAGTATCCATAGAAGACAGAATCCGATTAATCTTTTAATTTTGTTTTATTAAATATATGTATGTGCACATGTATTAGAAGATCATGGTAATTGATCACAATAGAAGGAAAAAAAAGAAGTTCAGTTTAATCTGGAGACAGTTCAGTTTAATTTAGTAGTGTCTCGGTGCTAAGACAAGCGATGACACTAGTTATCCTTTCCTTAATTAGTTATTAGGAGGAAAATAACCTGATCTTAGAATTCACCGTATCTGAATAAACGGAGAAACTGCAAAAACTTTCTACTGCCGTGCTTCTTTACGCGAGCCGGCGAGTAAAAAAGGAATCTGATTTTGCAGCAGACTGAGATTATCAGGTCTCAATAATACAAATGACATAACACAAAACACGCATTTTCAATTGCTTTGTTACGCCAGATTTTATTTTATAATGGAATTATTTCACATAAAGCATATTATTATACATTGCAGTTATATTGTTGAGTGAACAACATAATATTGATGTTATAATTAAGTACGGTATATAATAACGTACCTCCTAATTGTACCTAATATTAATGTTATGTTATTTTATATTAAATGTATTATTGTTTTATATTATCTTGGAAATTATATGAGGTTTGTATTTTTATTATAATATATAAATTTATTTTATTTAGCAAGAAAGATTTCAAATGAAGTGAATGTGTGTGTATGTATGTGTATGTGTGTGTATGTAACGAGCGAGCGACCGACCCCGGGAATGATGAAAACGAATCAATAGAGAGACGCGACAGAGGTAAAACGCACGCTGTGTAAAATAGCGCTTTGGTAAAATAAATTGTTAAACTATTAACTAACGAAGAACTTTTAATTATTTGACTGAACAGTATTTCTTCTGAGAGGGATTCGATAACGCACATCGTTAATTGGTCAATTTAATCCATTTAGTTGTCGAAGCTTCGTGAGCTTTGATTCGTCCCTGCTCGAATCAAGGAGGTGTCTTTTGCGCATAACAATATTCAAGTTCATTATGTTAATTTTACTTTCAGTTTTTATTACGATATAACATATTTCATATTTATTGAAGAAATATCTTCATTAAAATAGATCCTCATATTTAACATTCTTGCTATAGGTATATACATTTAAATTACTTTATAATATGTAAATAGTGAAGCATTCTTAACTACTTATAAAAATCTGGAGACACGGCAGTGTCTCGGCGCTAAGGCAAGCATTATATAAGAAAATTACAAGAAAGTAAAAAATAAAAATTAAAAATTAAATTTTAATTCTTTGCATCGTAATGCTGTTACTCGAATTTCAATGAAGCGCATACAGAAACCATGTTTAAATCTGTCAAAAATATGATCGTTTTGTCACCATCGTAGAATGTTCCACAAATACATTATCAATGTGCTAGAACCAAAGGGGTACCTCTTTGTTTGTACAAATTATATAAATGATTTGTATAATACAAATATAAATGAGTATCAATGCCTTTATATATGCCTCCAATTATATATTTTCGATTAAATATCATAATAATGATATACAAATTAAACATCATAATAATATATATTCTCTAACTGCGTCTTAATTCTAAAGATTAGAATCTAATTCTAAAGATTAGAAAAAGACAAAGAATAAGTTGAACCGAGATTAAAATTAATTTACGTTGGTAGAAATGGCCATTAGTGTGCTAATATCTTTTATATGTGTTTTTTAAATTGAGATATTCGTATGGTATTATAACAAATATTATAATTAATCAATTATATTATAATTAAACAATTACTTATAATTATTATGGTATAGTAACAAGAAGAAAAAATCTAATAACACTCTCTACATCGCTGTGATTCAGTAACAAGAGAAATAAAGAAAAAGGGAATCAAATAAATTTTAAACAAAGATATTTTACAAAATATTTGGCATTTATTTAAACTATAATAAAATGATCAAAATAAATTATATGAAAATGCACGTTGATATTGTAAACGTCGATCCCATAACAGTCGATAGCTAATACTGGCTTTGACTAGTGATCTAAAATTGATATAGTATCGCCCAGCGAGAAAAGATATATCTACTTTCCTTCTTGCTTATCTCCCAAACTATGAATATTTCGACGAATCTTAGAACCCTAACTAATTATGGTACGGGAGAACATGATATTGATGAGTACATAATAATACGAAGCTAATGTAAATAATAAAACAATTGCTTCGGTAGACGAAGAAAAAGTTATTTCTGGCGTTTCTTTTAACAATAAAAAAACTATGTTAATAATTCACAAAAACTTCTTTCCACAATTGATGCGATCGCATAACAATTAACGTCTTTGGATTCCTACGATTTTCTCGGAGAATTTTGACGATGACCTTCGAGTTCCTCGAGCCTCTCCGAGATTCTTGATGCGACTTATATGTTGTTTCATCCTTAATTATTATAATCTTCCGACTCATTTTTTTTAAATGGCCGCGTTGTTGTCGCGAGTTGTCACCGGAAGCAACTTCATGAGCGAAATTCAATGCACGAGATCAAGCTGTGCTATTTTTTTCTTTGATCGTTCGCTTCACTGGAAAAACTTCAGCTGCTGACAATATACACAACGGATAATACAATGCAGATGTGCATAACTTAAGTCAAAAACATGGCTTGAATATCGAGCACAGAAAATCGTCAACTGTGCAAAAGCAATGCAAGGATTGCACTGCTTTTGCATTCTTGGCAACTGAAAAAGAGATTATTTCCTGCTCCACGGAAGATTACCTCGATGACTATGTGTCAAAGTGTAGCATCGTCCGAAAGTTCCATGATAACTCTTCAAGCTATCAGTACTGCTAGAGCTGCAGACACTCTCGGATCTCCGAATAGATTTCTTCGTGGGATCCAATAGACGATCCAGTATCTGACGAATCGTGCTGTGTTTGCGATTGAATGGATTGGTGTACATGGCTGATCTTCCTCTCGAGTTTTTCAAGCGCAAAATACGTCTTCGCCACAAATTTGTGTTGCTCTTTTTTTTTGGTACTTAAAATGACCCGCTCTATAGCTGATAAACTCCAGTGATCGCTCGTTAGCACTTGCACAACTGATACACTTGTTACGTGACGAATCGTCGCCGAGATTGTTGCGAGATCAGAGATAAGACGGTCGTCGCCGACTGAACTTTAATTCAAAGCTAAAATGAATTAACTGTTGCATGCTCTGCGAGTGAATGCGCAGAGTATCAACCAGTCGGCTTTATATAGCTTTGCCCGATGGCCTTCAAACGAGCTTGATTGATCGACGTCATTCTTTATGCGAATTATTCGAATGCGCAGGTACTCGTGCCGACGATCCTGCTATAGTTACATTTACCGGCATGTGAGTGCGTGAGAATATGAATAGAGTATAATAAAAGACAAGAATAATTTAATTAAAAGTTTCTACGTGTTATAAACACATTCACGTCATCGTCGCATCTTGTGGTAAAAAGTCACGGATTTCTCTAATCGAGAAAAGGCAACGCACTCGAACTGATAATGCCTAAAAAATTATGATGATATATTGGACCATAATTTCACGTTATTAATGGTGTTCGTCGATATTTTGTTTAAAAAAATCATTATGTAAAAAACAGTGAATTCTTGAAATTTGAGACTTGCTCTGATTTCAATTTAATTTTGATTTTTCAAGCAAATCAGATTAGTTTAAATTAATAATTTAGAAAAATTGGATAATTGGGTTTTCATATAAAAAGATGTATAAATAAAATAACCCTGATTTTTTTCATCTTAATCATTCTCATAATAATGTATTATATTGAAGGTAATGTGCCTTCAGCACAATATGACTTGCAATCTCGAGAAAAAATTGAATAATCAAGTTATAAAAATAGCAATGTGATTGTAATAGATTTAATAAATAATGATCTATTCAATTAAAAAAATGTTTTTTTCTTATTTTTAAGAAGAGTAAAATTTTACGCCAATTACACAGCGATAAAAATTGACGAATAATTATTCAGGGAACGCAAAATTTACATATGAAGATGCAGAGTTTTTAGTTTCTGACGTCTTACAGACATGCAGTTAAATATCGACGGAAACATCTTCATTCAGCCGAGTCTTTAATTACATATTAGCAACGTCTAGACTTATTTATTTAACTTGTGCCCATTCTTACGTACATCGTGCATAAATGATATATCAAAGTGTAATAGTAAAGAAAAGTAAGCGAAAATATTGTTTTGGAAAATATAAATATTTTTATTTTTTTATCTATTTAATATAAATACATTAAAATTGATGAGAAAAAAGAGGTGGAATTGCTATTAAATATTTTGTTAGACTAAATAAAAATTTTAGAAACTTGTAACTTCTTTAAGATAAACTTTTATTTTCCAGTTACATATCGTTTTTATTTACGTGCTTTTAATTTAGTAATAATAATTAAAACGAGTCCAATCCTGATTATTAAATAGATAAATTAAACTAAGCTAAACGAAAAAATAAAAGTAGCGTTTTATTTTAGTCTATTTTTATTCTAATTTCACATACAACATGTACATATATATAAATTTTTCGGTTTTTTAATTTTTTACTATATAATAAAAGGACAAAATAATTCCATGTTTCTTAGCCACCTATTCTACTCATAAAATTAATAGGCTCGAGAAAAATCGAAGACATAAAGAGACACGAAATACAAAGAGATCTGTATTTCAATTGTTAGTAGATCTATCGCAATCATGTAAAGATTCGAACTATTTTCAATTTTTTATTATAATGTATCAAAAAAGAAATTCACTTCTTAACATGTTAATTATATTTTTTTCATTTTAAATTATAATTTATAATTTCTTTCCTATATATTGTATTAAAAAATGCTAATTTCAAATGATAACGAGTATAGAACTTTATAACAAACATAATGCATTGTTGGAAATTTACACGTTTGCAAGATTGCGAGAATCTGTACACGACACAATGGTTCAAAATCTCGAATAGCTAGCCAAAATCTCAGAAATAAAAACTCTACTTGGAATATTTTAAGTTGATTAGGGGAAAAATGAATCTGTTCAATAATAAAAGAGAAATAGACCTACCGATTATATATGGTTTAATAGACCTACTGCGTTTCTATATTAGTTCAAAGTTAATCTTTGTGTGATGGGCACACATAACATAATCTAGAATTCTTTATTTATAATAAAAGACGACGTGTGATATTTCTCAATGAGACATAGTTAGAAAGATCGTATTAATTCTGTCGAATAATTTTCAAGATTAAAAACAGTTTCTTTCCTGGAGGAATCAATGAAAAATAAAAGACATTTATTGCGTAGAAATAATACTAAAAACGCACAAAAAATACTTATGTCATGAGGCAGTTGCGTGCTAATTTATTGTTATATGATAATTAGAGATTTGATCAATCAGCGTAATCGTTTTCGTGAATTAGCATATCGTAAAAACCGCAAACAGGTAAACTTTGATTTATTGCGAGTTGAATGTAACTACAAATACGTAACACATGCATATATTTTTAAAAATATCGTAAATTTAACATCACACGATCTTTATAATTGCTATGTTACATAGTTAATATTAATACCAATATATAGATTAATGATTTTTAAATCCCCACTATGATGATGTTGATATAAGCATTATAAATTCACACTATATTAATATTAAGAGAAGATTCTAGTGTGACAGTCAAATAAATCGATTATTTTTATTTTTTATTTGAAAGAACAACATTAAAAAAATATGTTCCTAAAACTTTAAGATCGAAATCGTAAAATTAACAAAGCTATAGCCCATTTAAGTAATAATAGTAAAACACGACAAAATTCAAATTTGCAAGCAGACGATAACAAGCGATCAACAACTATCGGCTTCTATCGAATCGATTTATCGTTGATATCTTTAGAAGTCTCTGAAATATATTTAAATATATATATATATAAATATATATATATATATTTATATAGATATTAAAATATATACAAGAGAGTCTGATTGTACATACGATATATAAAAGAAATTGAAACATAATACGTATATAGTACAATATATACAATAATTTGTATAACGTTTTATTGTTATCATAAATTTTCCCAGCACTTCTCGACATTACAAATGTTATTTTTCTCTTCCATATATATCAAGAAACACTATGGAATTCGTTTTATTAAATTTTTGATTGGGGTGAATTTTGATACTATTTTTAGGTACCTTCCTTTTACGTAAATACGTCCTATGTATGCTGCATTACAGTCATTGCACATGATCTTATAAATCACATTGTTTTTTGACAATTGATCAAAATTAATAGAAATTAAATTTTATCTCTTTGCAATGTGCGTGAATTTCAAATGTTAGGATTCACAGCACAGTGTTGCCGGTTTTCATTGTTACGCGTATATGTCACACACATAAATTGTACCAATGCAGCTATTAAACGCCGCGCAGTTTTTTTCGTTCTACCTTTCATCAGACAAATTTCAATGTAGCATGATATCCAATATCATTGATTCATTTTGACTGCAAAAATATGAGATTTTATTTCATGAAAATTTCTATGTAAATTTGTCAGTTACATATGATATTACGTATACTATGGTATTATTTAGCCGAAAGCGATTTAGACGTGAAACAAAACGACTTGCTCTCGGCGCACAGCGCAGACGTTACCTTGGCAATACCCCAGGACAAATACATACCTGCTCCCATCTCCTATATGTACGTTATTGATTCTGGGCAGCGACAGACCTTTACATGAAGCCTAACGTAATAGGCATAAGAGAATCAACCAATTTGAATCTTTCCACTTTCTTTCATGGAAAAGAAGAACTTTGATTGGTTGATTCTTTTATGCGTAAAAGAAAATATGCAAAAGTCTATATCGCAATCCTAACGTCGAAAGTAGGTTATATGTACATATATTTACAAAAAACTGTAAAAATAGTTAAAATTCAAATTTTTTTTATCAAGCAACAATTCTTTTTTATCAGTCACACATAAACGCATACGATGTAAAGCGTTTATTTATCAAGCTATTTTCACAATGTCTTCATTCAAATAACATTATATTAAAATTAGCAATGTAAGTGCACATTAGTGTACATATGTATATAATAATTGAGGGGATGGGCGGAATAAAGGCCTAATTAAAAAATTTTGATCTTAATAAAATAATTAAAATAACTTGCTACATTTTAATTATACATAAATGGGCACAGTAACAAATGAATTTATGTAATGTGTTTAAGAAATTACATGTTATTATAGTATTTCTCTATTACAATCAATGTTATATATATATATATATATATATATATATATATATATATATATAATAACTATACGTACGTAACGGTAACGGTAATAATATAGGTCGTACGACGACGACACGACGGAGGTAGAG
>NW_012130119.1:1131399-1153055 GCF_000143395.1 Atta cephalotes | reverse complement strand
CGACAAGTAAACTAAAATAGTAATTATTAGTATAGTTAGTTAAGTAAATAATATATTATTATTATTATTCTTCTATTACTATATATATATATATATATATATATATATATATATATATATGTTATATAAAAATCTAATCTCCGGAAAAAGGGCTTAAATAGATTGTGCCTTTATTCCATTCCCAATTATCGACAGACGCTAGACAGACAAAGGAAAAGTAATAAAACTCGAATGTATAAAATCGATACATTCAATGAGAGACACCCCTTTTGTGTGAGCGGGGAAAACAATTGTGGAATCTTGACAACGAGTGTTCAAAATGTTGTGTTCGTTGTACAATGAGACGGGCAGACAATTAAAAACAATAAAAATAAATAAAGGAGAAATGGACAATTGGTACAGTGATCAGTGTATAATTCGCTTCGGAAAAGTTTTATTTTACAAAAATAAAATAAAAATTAATACAAATAAAAATAAAAATTAATAAAAATAAAATACAAAAATAATATTAAGAATTTATTTTAGATCGCATATGTGAGAAACACAATCGATACTAAAAATTTTAAATGCCTATTACGGTCGAAGTTAGTCTTCATTGTTTTAAATAATTCAATCTTGAATTACTAATATATACTGTACATGTACTTGCATATACATTATATTGTAGTTTTTTCGATTTGCGTACCGAATTGTTTTCCGGACTATATACACAATTAAAACTACTCTAGTAATCGTGAATTGATAAGCAATTTTAAAACATTATTTATATTTTAATATAATTTTTTTATATAATATTTAAATATTATTATATTTATTATTTATATTTTATTATTTTAAGTTAATTTCTCAGGTAATTTAAATGTGAGGTAACAATTTAAATGTGATTACCGCGCGCGTCAAGAGCGAAATGCAATAATATTTATAAAAAAATTATTAAAAAATCCATTTAAGTTTTAATATGCTTAAAAAAATGACTGTGATTCAAGTCAGAAACACAAAAAAATTTAAAGCAATAAAATGTAGCAGTAAATGAATTGGCCAATTACAGTAGTCCAGTGAGAAATGATAATAAAATCAACCTCGAATCGATGTATGTAGTCGAAAGCATCAAATCGACGTCGAATCAATGTTCATCGTCTTTTTGCTAAAGAAGGCTAAAAGACTAGCCGAAACAAATACAATTTTCATTTTATTCATGTATTGTAAGATAAAGCTTTTTCGAAGTGAATTACGCATCGACCACTGTATCAATTCCTGTTTGTCTTTTATTTATTGTTTTTAATTATCTGTTCTATGTATGTTGCGTTACAGTTATTGCACACGATCTTATAAACTACTATTGTTTTTTTGATCAAAATTAGAAATTAAATTTTATCTCTTTGCAATACCGCTGCGCGAATTTCAATGTCAGGATTCACAGCACAGTGTTGCCGGTTTTCATTATTACGCGTATGCGTATCACACACATATAAATTCCATAAACTTTAAAAATCTGCGACTTTTTGTTTAAAATTTCTCATTCTGCATGTTTTTTGCATTAAATTATAATACCTTAGAAACAACTAGAACTTTCTTTTTTGAATTAACTGTGTTTTTTACTGTTTACTGCGTCTACATACACATATCGATTTATTACGCGGAGAGAAATCATAAGGGACTTATAACCATACGAATATAATTAAAAGTTAATTCATAATACAACTATATTTTTTTGTATTTAACAGCGATCTTAATAAATACATTAATCAGTCGATATGTAAAATATAACTATATTATTATTTCTAAATAGATAGATATTTCTAAATAGATATGGTCAGATGAAGTATTGTACAAGAAGAAGATGAATTATTGTACAAATTGCACGAATATGATGGTATAGCTATATTTAATCCTCAAAATAATTGCTGATTCTATAAATTAAAGTATGTTCATGCCAGTTAAAGTACCTTTTTAAAGCATAAATAAAATATTATGTAGACATATATATGCCTACTGCAGCTTACGTATTTTGAGTACAAGTATGGTCAGTTTAGCCATACATATACTTCGGATAGAGCGCGCCTAACCTGATTTAAACAAATGACTTATACCTGTGATCGTATTTTTGTCAACGCATTATGCATAAGTTGCGGTGTTATTTTATGGAACATTTTCTGCATAATGTAAGTATATATAACATTTACATTTTATTTTTCATATTGTTTAAGGACTATATTATTCATACTCTAAATCTGAATCAGAGATATCAGTGCCATGTCATTAGTAATCAGTGAATGAAATGTGAGATCTTTAACCTATAATTTACGTGTCCTACCTAAATTTTTATGTGATCTACCTTGTTTTAATGCATAATGAATATGGATAATCAACTGTAATAATGAAAGATATTATTTATGTTATTCTGTAAATCTCTTTCGTTTTCTTCAATTTGATGAATTTCATTAAAATAGACCCTTTCGTGAAAACTAAACTTCAAGACTGGAATCTAGCAAATTTAATTCTAATATTTCAAGGTAAATCCTTTTTCGAACTTTGTAAATAAATTGCGATGCAATTGGATTTCTTGTCACTGTGTATTTCGACATTTTGATAACTGACACAGCTTAAATTTTTATGTGTATGATATTAATTCATTATAAAGCTAAACAATAAATTTTTAAGTTGACGTTCTTATTTATTCATTAGTGTTGGATATTCCTAAATTTCAGATAATGAAATAGATGAAGAAGCTTTTCGATCACTTAATAGTGATATGATAAAGTCTCTTATTTCCAAAGTAGAATCTTGAGCTAAATTTTTTAAAAATTGAGCAATTTCAAAATATAGTTATATTAGATAATGCATTGCAAGATGTGGAAAGTATAACACAAAATTTCTTTTCTACTTATTGACATTATAACAAATTTTGTCAACAAATTTTATATGAAGTCTCAGATAAATTTTTCAGCAAATTTAAATACTAAAACTATTAAAATTTAAAATTATTCTTTATATAAGTTATAATTAATGATCAACAGTTGATGGAAGCAGTTGAAAACTTCGAATCTGTTAAATCTGTTCAATCTGTTGATTCATTACAAAGTACGATTTCGTTAATAAAATTATATCGTAATGAGCAATGCTATTAATTAGCTATCAATTTTAAATGCGTCAAAAACATTAATAATATTGATTGATCTTTTGGTCAAGTTTTATTAAATCCCGACAATAGAACGATACGACAAGGCTTCAATTTTAAGACGAGCAACATGAATATACGAGAAGTTTGGAGGAGATGGCCTAAGAGGATTGCGACATGCGACGGCAAAAGAATTCATAAGGCCATTACATGCGTCCGTTTTTGGTTGTACGACAAATTTGTCAAGCCTCGATTGGCTATAGGACAAAGATGTCCGAGATCTTCTCTGTCTTGCAGCCAATTAACACGCTTGAAAAATTCGTATTTATATACAAAAAACGGACATATGTACTTAATATTGGTCTAAGATAATATTGGTCTACTTATAGAAATTTTCTCACAGGCCGCTTCTCCTAGAAGGTCATTTTTTTCTAAACTCTGTAACTACTCGTGTTCATATTGCTCGATTGAAAATTGAGAGTAATAAGATTACTTATTACATTAAAGGTTCTTCAACCTATATAGCATGGTTTTTCCAACCATATTTTCTTGCAGGTATCAATATGGCTATACCAACTATATTCTCTTATAGGTATTCATTGTATGGTATGATTATTCTAACTATATTCTCTTGTAAGTATTGATTATATATAGTTATTTCCCATACTTTCTTAGATTTCCCATACTTTCTCAGAGACTGTACTATATAGTACATATAGGAGATCATATTGTATAAGTCCAACTAGTAATATGTACAATTATGCTATTGTGACAATTTATATAAATTAGAAAAATTTGGGAATCTCAATCTAAACTGATGGATATGCTATTATTAAGAAAGTTAGGTTATCCATAATTGTATAGTTACAATATTAATATGGTATCGTAGTGGCTATATTAAGCATATAATATGACTGAATTAATCATATTTATGGTTAATACTTCTAATCTTTTCTCTCATACATAGTTAACAGCACGTTCGTCTGATTAAGGATCGATTCCATCTTTTGATAAATTTTACCTATTAGGTAAAATTCGCGCATGTGATTGGATAATTTTGTTACTTACTCAACAAGTAAAATTTACCAAAAGAACAACCGATCTTAATCGGGCAAACTAGAGTATTGATACTTTCTAACTATATAAGCCAAGAAATAAATAATAATTTCAAAAAATTTTTATTAGAAGCAATTTTTTGCAAATATTTATGATGCAATTCTTTGTCTTAATCCCTTCTTCTAACATCGTTTTCTTCTATTATATTATTGTAAAGAAGGTTTTTCTGTCATGAAATTTATTTAAAACATTTAAACATTAAAAACATTTTTATATTTTATTATTTTAAATTAATTTCTCAGATAATAATTTAAATGCGAAGCAATTTAAATGTGATCACCGTGCACGTAAAAAGAAATATTTATAAATGCAATATTTATAAAAAAAGTTATTAAAAAATCCATTTAAGTTATAATACATTTAAAAAAATATTGACTGATTCAAGCCAAGAACACAAAAAAAACTTAAGGCAGTAAGCCATAGCAGTAAGTGAATTGGCCAATTACGGTAGCCCAAACACTTCTATTCATACTTAATTCTTCAATTAAATGTAAATGCAATTAAATGTTTTTTTAAATGTTTTTGTTCACACTTACCAATGTAATATCATAAGGACTACAGTTTTTGAATCAACTGCTGCTTCTGATTCGGCGACATTCTCACAAAAAACACCACCTTAAGTATCAGTTCTGTATATACTGCTTTATTTACTGCTATGCCCACAATTTTTTCTGTTAACACAAACGCATACTTGTTCTTGAAATATTGCACACTGTAATTCAAATAAATCAATACAATGTTTTTAATATTATCACAATGTTTTTAATATTATCACAGTGCTTAATAAGAACATAAATACTTACTCATCCGGTAAATAATTAATATCGTTCTCCAAAGTTAGTATTACCGAACCACTCTCGATAATATTCAAATTAATCATACTGTTCAAATCGGATATTTCGCCGAGATCGGGCTATTTAATAAGTTTAATAACAGTTGATTATCGCTCTTTGTGAAATAAATCTGTGTGTTTCCATCTGATTCTGCTGATTCGTTAAGATCACTGGCGTAACTGATTTTATGATCGTCGCAGTCTCTGGCCACTGAGAGTGCGGTCAACATATTGTCGCCTGTCACCATCACCGTCTTAATGCACACAATGTTCAATTCGACGAGCACCGGAAGTCTCTCCATAATTATGAGCACCAAGAATGTCAAGTCAATTTCGGCGGCTTGACGATTTATGCATTGCATCTTGACGTACGGAAGATGATTCAGAGATTTGTGCACGAGAGTGATCACTCGATATCTTTCAGATGTATATTCTTGTAAGAACAGCTGTGAAATTTGGAGAAACTACAAAAAGATCAAAGAGATGTTAAACAATAAGATTTAATGATGTCCTTAATGATGTCCTTCACAGATAACTGAAACTTGCCATCTGATACACTCGCCCCACATATTCAAACCGTCTTTGATTAATATTCCAGTCTTATCGAAGCAAATGATGCATTCGATGAATTCCGATACGTTAATCGTTCTCGGACTCGTACAATATATTTTTTCTTTTCCAATCCATACGCTAAGACGTCCAAGGAAGGGATACATGATGTACCACGTGCTCAAGTAGCAAGCGTCTCTTTCTAAATCTCCGCCGTCTCTTTCTAAGGATATCGCCAATGGCCTAGTTTCCACTGAAGGTTTAAACCGGATCAGAATGTAAGAGGCACAATAAAAAAGGAACAGGGAACAGAGAATAAGAATTTCAACCTATCAGAAATCATGTATTATGGAATAAACAGTTTCTAATAAGTTGAAATTCTTATTCTCTGTTCTCTGTTCTCTGTTCCTTTTATTGTGCGGAGTCCCTTACATTCTGATCCGGTTTAAATCCTCGGTGGAAATTAGGCGACATCCTTAGAAAGAGACAGCGAAGATTTAGACAGAGATGCTTCTCTGTTCTCTGTTCCTTTTATTGTATGGAGTCTCTAAGAACCAACCAACTACAGTCAAGCATTTCTCTGTCGTTCAACTATAACAGGGGAATACTCTGTACAGAGGGATACTGTAGGGAATACGACTGTAATTGGTTGGTTCTTATATTCTGATCCGGTATAAACTCTCGGTGAAACTAGGTCAATATCGCATAAAAGACAAAGGCTATCAACTATAAGACGCGAAACATGAGGTATTTATTGTCTGTTTTTATTTTAAAACTGTCTTAAATAATGTCTTAAGATGCTAATATAGTCCTCGGATTGACTTATGACATCTTAAGACTCTACTGTACTTAAGGCAGTCTTAAATGTAAGAATCGACTATAAATACCGGCTTGTTTCGAGTGAGTGCTCGCTGTTATTAGTATATTCTTTTAGATCCTCCAACTAGATTTTAGATCTAGATGATACGTCAATAGCAGCGAGCACTCACTCAACTGTTGAGTCTGTTGAACGCAGCCATTCTCATCGCGAAATTGGCGTTGATATATTGGCACGCATTTTCAAAATTACGTGATTTCCGGTTTCACAATATCATGCTGAGCCGATCTCTATTTTTAGGATCTCTATACTCACTGACTTTTTCAGTGGGGGGGGGGGAAGGGGAGGTTTCAATCAATCTAGGCATGTATACTTATCGACTAAAAAGTTGCAACAAATTTTTTTCTATAGTTTTTGGAATGCAACCCAATCACCGAGCGATTGGTTCTTACTTATGAATCCGTAAGACCAATTGCTGATGAGTAGGCTGCATTCCGAAAACCATAGAAAAAAATTTGTTGCAATCTTTTAGTCGATGAATATATCTAAAGTCCTGCACATAATAGAAGAAATAAGGAATTAGGAACAAAGAATAAATGATTTCAACCTATCAGAAACCGTGTATTCCAATGTATCCGATTTCTGATAGATTGAAATCTATTCTTTATTCTTAATTCTTTATTCCTTTATCATGCACAAGGCTTAAAACATCAAATACAATGCGAAAGAAGCGATAGCGATAGAAATAACACGATTTCAACCTATCAGAAATTAGATACACTGAAATATATAGTTTCTGATAAATTGAAATCGTGTTCCTTCATTGTGTTCGTTCGCTGAGGCTTAACGATTATAGACAATTTCGTTCTTTTCCTCCTTTCTCCAATCCCTCTTTCTCTCCCTTATGAGTGCGTTCGTTTATTCTACCTGCGAAGGTGACTGCAGCGCAATTGTCATTCGTTTACGCAGAAATGTATGTCATCTGCGCAGCTATCTCGGAGGTTCTGCTCAGAATACTTTGCTCGCAGTACTGTGTAAATGAATGACAAACTGCGCTGCAGTTTGCTTTTGTAGGTTGAATATCTTGCTATTCGTAATACCGCCAGCTATAATAGCCGATTGTATTACTAAAAATGAATTTTATTATATAAAATATTAAAAATTGAAAAAGGTTAAGAACAACTTATCGAAATCAATTCTACTAAAGGCCTGTTTCATATTTTTACCCACTTGACGTCGCGACGCTATCGCGTTACTTGATAAAAAAAAATTAAATTTTAACTCTCTCTAATTTCTTACAAATGCGTGCGTGTAGATATGTATGTGTATGACCTATTCTACTTTCGGCACCAAAATCGATAATGCGTGGGTATGCGTATAGAAGAGGGGAGCAGATACCTACCTCATCCGTCATTGACTAAGAGAGCGTTGAGAGCAAGACAAACACATGCATACATATTTCATTGTATACTTGGCGTCGCGACGTTATCACATTATTTTTTTAATAACAACCTCTGACTTTTTCTTGATAAATTTCTTTCATAATAAATTTAATTATATATATAAATTTATATATTTCTAAATCTGAAATTATAATACAATTATTACATAATCAACACGGATCAAGTTATCTTACAATTTGGTTAAATGTATAAAATTATAAAATGCAATAATTAAATTATAAATTCAATAATGATAATGTAAGAAAATGCCTATGTGAGTCAACATAAAATATTCGTGTGTAATCGAATATACAAACTGACCATGTTAAATGTACTTCATTTAAAACCAGATTAATGGTAGTGATTATCGAGCTTTACCAATCGATACTGACATCTTTTTCACATCGTAACAGAACATTGTTAATCTGGTTTTAATTGAAATATATTTAACATGATCAGTTTGTATATCTAACAAAATATAACAGATGACATAGAAATTTTCAATTATTGATAATAATTTAATGATTTGACGACTTGGCGAGTAAACACATTATTTTATCTCTATGGATGGCTATTAACATTTTTACATTGAAGAGAATCCAATATTAGAGTCGAAACATTTGTATTGAAATTTTTAATATATGTATTATTACACATGAATATCTTGTATCGGCTCACATAGGCATTTCCTTACATTATCATTAGTGAGTTTATCTGTGGAATCTTATATTATAATTTAAACCTTTAAATTATAAAGTTATGTAAATTAAAGTAAAAAAATATTAAATATTTTTACTTTAATTTTCAAGTAGTTTTATTATTTAAATTTATTCAACATTAAGAAGAAATTTATTATTGTGCAAAGCCTCATTAAAACATGATTAATGTTCTGGAAAATTTCCAAATGTAAAATCGATAAAAATCAATAACTCCGCTCTGTTTGAATTGTAATTATAAACATTCCTATAGTGACATAATATCGACGAGTTTGCACTTAGTAAAACATAATTTCATGTCATTTAAGAATAGCAATAAATTTCTTTTATAAGGATTGCTTTAATTACTATTATTACATCGCAACACAGCTAATATTATTATTAGAGTCCAGGGTACGTATATTGGAATTATTCTAAATAAATTTCGCTTGGAATAATTAAGAGAATCTTAAATTCCATCTGTATTATCAACTAAATCATATAATTTTTGTACAACAAATAATTTTTTTCTCTTTCACAGATTCGAAAATCCTTTTCCAGGATTAAAGCATATATATTAATATGTCTGTAAGATGGAGTTTATGCCAAGAATTTCGAAATTGATATATTTTTTACCATTTCTTAGTGTAATATGCGGCATCTTAAGATGTCAAATCGTGACAATATTTGCTTGAAAGTTGCAACTTGTACTTACGAAATAGTAATCCATAGATACATAGTTTGCACGAACAAATAAATCAAGTTTTTAGAATAAGATTTATGCCCAATTTCTTCACTTCCAGATAAGTTACGGATAATCCTATTCAGGAGATATCTCGATAATATTTTGGGAGATATCTTTTGGATGAAGTTATCTAGAAGAAGAGATTGGGTTTTAGATACTTTATCGTGATGAATTTGTTATATGAAAACTGACACGAACGTAAAACTGCGTGTATCGTAGATTGCATGAGATATTGATGTGGTAGTAATAAATATATATATGTCGATGCGCTGAAAGAACAGGAATCTCTGGTGACTTCGACGGAAAGTTCGGGTTTTACATTAGGATCCCCTTAAATCAGAAATTCTTATTGTGTTTTGTAAACAAAATGATATTTCCAATCAGAATTCAATCTCCGATTTGTTTCATCATATACGATGTCTGATTTCGTGCTGCTACTTTTCTCCATTCCAAATTCCGCGCGCTGCGAGAAATAGTAAAATTGCGTATTTCCTTCTCATCTTCGAATAAATCTCTTGAATGCTCTCGCATGTCAATCATTTTCGAATAAAGCCAACGGTACACAATGTTTATTTTCTTGCTGGGTTCTTGCTAGTTCGATATCGATTTCATTATCATTTCTGACTGGGTGAATATGATGATGGCACTATCAGCACCACAGCTAATACGGTAGCAAGAATTTAATCTATCTAACAATCTAGCAAAAAAAAACATCGTATGCCGCCAGCTTAAATTTCCCGTATTGATCTCATACGTCAATACTCATATTAATGCGAGAGCGTCTATGAGAGGCTTAGTCTAATAAGATGAAGAGGGAATATGCAATTTCAAATGCGTCGTACACGAATCCCAACTAGATACTATTCCAAGAGAAGAGTTCATATTACATGCTGCATAATGATCCAATTATTTGGCAGTCCTTTCATGTTTCCTCTTCCCTTCATATACGACACGTGTCTAATAGGCTTTACATAACGGACTAATTAGTAGATGTAGTTACACTTTGATGAAATGATATGAGCGTTAAGATAACATATCATATTGTATTATATTATATCTTGTATTGTATTACAGTATTATATTATATTGTATTATTGTATTATATTATATTTTATTCCTTTGTTATATGCAAATATTTTATGCCTTTGTTATAATGCCCTTTTAATACTCTAGATTACAGTTGGCAGATTAGCATTTAGACAGCGCGCGAGATAATGAGATAAGGGATAAGAATGTGGAAATCCAGCTGCAAAGCATCGAAACGTGCATATATTAGCCCAGTGCGCTCTAAGGAGAGTATCAGAGTATGAGTTGACAGTTTTCTGATTCTATTTGAATCAATTACGATGGATTCGCTACATCATAATTGATTGAAATAGAACCGGGCAACCGTTAATCATAATCTTCAATTCGTAGTCTGATACAAACCGTTTACAACGTAGCGATTAATTTTCGTGGTGCGCGGCGCGAAGAAAAACAGATCCAGGCTTCGATTATTATACATAAATCGATTATTATACATAAATCGATTATTATATATATATCCCTTTTACATCATTAAATCGATTAATTCGCATATCAAACTAATGCGGATTAAATATGTGATACGCCCTTATTTATACCGATCTGCTTGAGAACGGAACTGCGACTACCCTTCTGGCACTCTTGCGTGAAGCACGAGTCTCCTCGTTCACTTCGACTGATATCTACCCGAGATCTCGTAGACCAAGCAGCTAAACAATAAGTCTGCCTGCCATTCCATCCGGTTTTTGCACTCATCTCCTTATATAAAATCACACACACGCGCGCGCTAAAGCTGTCGATAATTCTAAATTCTCAGTTTGAAGGACTACAAATATGGTATGAATGCAATTGTATATAGTATATATAATAATTCAAAATTGAATTATATTTAAGTATTGAAGATCCAGCTTCGACATTATAGGCATTTTAATTTCTAGTATGTATTTTCACATAACGCGAATTAAAATTAAGATTTGTAATATTGTTTTTATTCAAAATACGAAGTATTCAGAATAAAGCTGTCGTTAATTATAGCCCGCCAGTCTAGAGCCTGGAGTTTGGATTTTGCTGCTTTCCCCGCCGCGCACTGTGTGCCACGAAAATCAATAATTTGCTACATTGTTATGTTGTAACGGTATGAAGTAATAAATCGCGCCGAATCATTGCATAACACACACACACACACACACACACAACAAAAAGAAATAAAATATAATATAATATAATATAAAACAAAAAAATTTTGAGGAACATTTACATGGATTTGCGATGTTCAGAAAAAGTATTATACTAAATTGTAGTATAGTAAAATATAGCATGGGGTATCAGATATATCCGTATAAACCCATGTTAATTTTCTGGCTCGCGGAGGGTTAATTAAAGCCAGCCAGTCTGAGGGTGATATTTCATTTATGCAAGCCTGTTGGTTATGGGATCTCTCTGTTCTTTACATATTTGTCATACGATAAAACACACAAATGAAATAGCAGTCTAAAGCTCGGATTCCGCTCTGCCCCATGTGCCACGAAAATCAGTTGCTATGTTGTTACATTGTTACAACGGTTTAGAATACTAAATCGCGCGGCATCATTGCATATAACAAAGAAATAAGATATAATAGAATATAAATATAAAAAAAAATCTTGCGGATCATTTACATTGATTTGTAGATGTTCAGGAAAAATATTGATGAATGTTTAATTATAACATGCAATTTAAAATTAAAAAGAATTATATGATCCGATTCTTGCATTATAAATTCATGCAAAAATTCGGTTATTAAAATTTCTTATAAAATCTAATTCTTGTATCTTGACAAACATTATATGCAACATAATTACAAACATAATTAAATGTTTCTCTAAAGTTTCTTTTATTATATATAAGGAAATTTACGTTTCCATTTATGCAAGCTACGCATACAATGTCTGTAAAGATACAAGAAGTAGATTTTATAAGAAATTTTAATAATCGAATTTTTGTATGAATTTATAATGCAAGAATCGGATCATATAATTCTTTTTAAATTGCATGTTGTAATTAAACATTCGTCAATATTTTTTCTGGACATTCACAAATCCATGTAAATGTTCCATAAGATTTTTTTTTATATTTACATATATTATAGTATATTATTATGTTCCCGCTTGCGCGACCGAATTGCCAATCTAAGCGAACACACACTTTCGAACCGCAAAAATAAAAAGATATACGTTGATTAGAAAAAAAATAAAACTTTTTATTGTAATAATTTGAACAAACAAAGCGTTCGTCCATTACGGTGAAAATACAGGAGCGATCGAAGCGTGTCCGAAGTGACGTCTCAATCGCCAAATCTGTCAAACCCTTCTAACAGCTGAGCTGCAGCCCGTTTTAGCGACGTACTCGATCATGGTTACTCGACTCGCTTGACGGCGGCACGACACGAGTGTCGGCACAACGCGGGGATAACAATATTACACTACATTTTTTTCGGAGCACATCCGAGCGAAGTGACATCTCAATCAATCGCCAAATCTGTCAAACTCTCCAAACAGCTGAGTTGCAGCCCGTTTTAGCGACGCGCTGTTTATGTACTTGATTCGCTCCGGAACGGCACGGAGAGATAAATGATAAATGATAGGAATCGATGTCGAATCAACGTCGATTCCACGTCGTCAATTTGATGATTTTGACATCGATTCCATTATCATTTCTCTGGGTGAAGGATGTCGGCACGACAAAGGACGTAACAATATTATATTATATTTCTTTGTTATATGTGATGATGTCACTCGATTTAGTATTCTAAACCATTATAATATTCTAAACCATTATATCTATCAACATAGCAATTTATTTTCGTATGCGGCGCTTGGAGTGGGGAAAAACAATGAAGATCAAGCTCTGAACGGCTAAGCTTTAATTAATTATTGACAGCTTTATTATAAACACAAATTTAATTGAGCGATGTTTCTTCTAAAATTTCTTTCATTCATGTAAAGAAATTTACGTTTCTATTTAAGCAAGCATATAATATCTAAAGATACAAGAATTACGTTTTAGAAGAAATTTTAATAACCAGATTTTTATATGAATTTGTAATATAACAAAATCGGATTATATAATTC
Organism: Atta cephalotes; assembly: GCF_000143395.1. Taxonomy (NCBI): domain Eukaryota; kingdom Metazoa; phylum Arthropoda; class Insecta; order Hymenoptera; family Formicidae; genus Atta; species Atta cephalotes. The sequence goes on along the minus strand of NW_012130119.1, from coordinate 1,139,608 downwards.
TTTTTAATTTTTAAATTGCTTGTTACAATTAAACATTTATCAATACTTTTTCTGAACATCCGCAAATCTATGTAAATATTCCGCAAGATTTTCTTTATTATTATTATTAATATTATGTTATAATATTATTATATCATATTTCTTTGTTATATATGCGATGTCACCGTGCAATTTAATATTGTAAAACTCTGGGCATTATAAACTGACAATATAGCAATTGATTTTCATGATACGCGACATTTGGAGCAGGGGAAAGTAATAACGAAATCCGAGCTCCGGGCTGATCGGCTCTGAATAATTATCAACAGCTTTCAATCTAGACGTCTACTGTAATGTAAATGTTTCGCAAGATTTTTTTTACTCATTTTACGATGTTTTCTGTTTAATTTTTATTTTATTTAGTTTAGCGTTAAATCGCAAATGCATTTTATGCATATTTTATGCTATATTTTCTCTCGCATAAAAAAGAATAAACGTAAATGTTCTCAATATTATATGGCATATAATAAATATGAACATTGCACTGAAAGAACAACTTTGCAAGTCTCTAAAAATTTAGATATAGATTCAAATCTGAAAATATATGTATAATCTATTGGATCATTAAAATAATTATGTAGAAAATTAAAGCAATGCTACAAAAAGTTGTGACATTCTCAGTAATCAGTTTGAGTGTGCTACATAACAAGACATAAGTCCACCCACTTTGGACGCTCACGCTGTAAACTTCATTCTATATTTTTTTTCATTCATTGCATAACTAAGATAGAATGAAGCAACGCATAAGCGCTCTTACGCGTTGCTTTATTCTATCTTAGTTATGTAATGAACGAAAAAAAAAAATAGAATGAAATTTACAGCGTGAACATTCAAAGCGGATAGATCTCATGTTTACGAGCGTCTACGCTTCTAAACGTCGAGTGGCATTTGGACTGAGCGCTGGGCGAGAAGTGAGGGGAATAGTAGAAAGCGAAGCCAAGTCGAAAATCGGCCGAGAAATGCAAATCTTGCCGAGCCCTGGTGTAGTGTCTAATTACGATATTGGATTAACTTATTAATTGGATTAAAATCAATCATTTTAACAAAGACGCATTTATTCTGAATGAAATAACAACAGATTTCTCGGTGCAAAGTATAATTGAAGTAATTAAAATGAAATAGGAACAATAATGTTTGTAAACAGATCACGGGAAAAGGACAACATGTTTTTGCCATTTGCGTCATTTCTTTTATTTCTCTTACATGTGCGCGCGAAGAGATTTCATCTATTGATCGTCACAGACAGAGTCGATGCAAGGGTGGGGCGAATGGAGCGGTTGCCGCGGGCGTCTTCGGGGGGGGGCGCCATAACGTTCGATGAACAAATCGAAATATATAAGCCGATGCACGTTTGGCGCGTTTAGATTTTTTATAAATGAAAAAATAAATAAAAATATAAAAACAAATAAAAACTAAAATATATAAAAAAAGAAACATATAAAAAAAACAAAAAAAATAAATGGGATCCAATTTGCCACGTTTTCGTCGTGATCCCGGGTAGTGCAAAGAGTAAACGCGATCAAAGCTATAGAATGAGAAGACGGGTGATATTTCATCCCTTGCTCCGGGCATTATAATTTCTCAGTCGGCCCTGGCCACAGAGTATTTTTTCCGGATGATTTCGAAGAGGAGTCGTGATTATTATTTATATTAACGCCTTGCCGCAATGCCACTTATGATGCAATCTGACACAAACATATTCCCGATTTAATTTTCACCGGTAATAACAATTCCGTTACAGCCACATGACATGATTTTTATATTAAAAAAATCAAAGCACGACTCTCGAGATTTACGTATCGTTTCGCATATACTTTTAAATAATATTATTTAATATTCCCGGTTTAATTTTCGCCGGTGGTAACAATTCTGTTACAGACACATGACGTGGGTTTTATATGAAAAATCAAAGCACGATTCTCGAGATTTACGTATCGTTTCGCATATATTTTTTAAATAATATTATATAATATTACTACACTAGAAAAAAAGATTAAAAAAGATTATATGAAGATTATAAATCTCCTGCCTTGATCTCTAATTGCAATTGATATCTTTTAGCGAAAATCTGCTTTGAAAAGTTTTCAATTTTTATTAGTAATTATAAATAAGCAATAACTTGATTTCAAATTACGAAAATAAAAAAATAATTTTTGATAAATCTGAATGCAAACTTTCGATTATCATAGAATATTTTTAGAATTGTCTTATTCTAAGAAATTATATAATAGGTTGAACATTAACCTATTACAAGTAAAAAATAATTATTATTACAAGTAAAAAATAATTATTATTATTCTCTATTCTTTATCTCTATTCTTTTTATGCGTAGTGATGATAATTCTGTGAACTTTAAGAAGTCTCGAGAGGTTATATAACGCGTAATATAACAGATCCTGCTCTTTCTACGTGCTATCGCTTTATGTGCTCTTGTTTACAACTTATCGTGTGTTATTTTCGCTTCTACTCCATAAGAAAACTAATCACATTTTCACGCAAATGATTATTTAGTCTATAAGAATATATTATTTGGATTTATATATAGTAAAATTATAAATATGAATTACGCAATAAGAAAATGTGCTCGGGAAATACCCTTGAACCTTAAACGGTAATAATAATCGAATCATGAATGGTAGAAAGATTTTAAGCAATAAAACATCTGACTTGAAGCAGGTAAATGACCAATGATTTCATAACGAAATCATGACGTAGACGGTTGAACTTATCGGCGATATCTCGACCCCTAACCAGGGTCAAGTTCTTCGAAGATCGTGCAACAGTTGTAGCCTTGAATATCTCGTTTTACTTTCTCGAGCAGCGTGTTGCATTATAATGGTAAAATCGCTCGTAAATTATTTTATATTCTTAAATTTATATATTTAAATTTATATTTTTAAAGAGCTTTCAGGAGCTCACGAAATCTTGAGATTTTATCATTTCTGTTCGTAAAATTTATAGTTTGGTACAATTTATATATAATTGATTTATTTGATTTATTGTTTTTTTAGCAATTCTATAATTTCTGTTCAAAGTGCATGAAAAGTATGTATGTAGTTCGGTTGTCGTGAATAAAAAGTATATTTTATAACTTCGTTTCATGCAAATGTTCTAAGTTAATTAGGATCAAATTAATAAATTTAAATAAATAAATTTAAATAAATTGAAGAAAAGTTGATTAGCTGGCAGCGTATATATTATATTATCTCGATACTAGCAGAGTCGACATTTGGCACAAGATAAGGAAATATAAATAAGTAAAGGCCTATTTCCACCAACATAGATTACTTCAATCTTGGTTCAATTTATAATATCATATTCTAATCTTTAGAACTAGAAAAAGACGAAGAGTAAGTTGAACCGAGATTAGAATTAATCTACATTGATGGAAAGTGGCTCCGAAAATTTGATAAATTTTCGATGATACTTTGAAAGTATCGAGAAACTAAATAGTCCATCAACTTGGATCTTCCATTCGAAGAATCGAGTAACCGTGAAAAAGTGAGGAAGAAAACAATAACTTTATTTTTAAGGCAATGAGAAAGAAAATGATAACTTTATTTTTATTTAATCGACCTTGAGAATAAAGAAAACTGAAAGCATAACTGACAGGCAATTAAAAATATGTCAATTTTCTAAAAGTAGGTTGATTATCTAAGGATTTGTCCATGTGCCCAATCAGCACACAATTAAAAAATATTTTTTAAATATTTATTTACTACTTTTACATATTAAAAAAATGTTTAAAAAATGTCTGCTACTCAATCACGAAATAAATATGCATACCGAACAAAAGTTAAACAAAATTTTAAAAATATATATTACGGCTTAATATAAAATTCAATTATTATAAAAATATGATATAAATAATTGTAATATGTAATTTAATTAAACCGTATAAATATGAGATAATATATTGTAATTTGTTACCTAAACTCTTGATTTATCTTGGTTTTTCTATCAAAAATTGTGATGTCGTGTGACATTTCGTAAATAACTACTTCACATATGAATATATATTATGTTATATCATCTAACTTGTATAAAGTAATGAGGGATATGTTTAAAGGGAACAATAATTTTAAAACGGAAAGATAACTATCTGGCAATGACCCTATGTCGCTTTGTCTATTCAAATACTATCTGCTTTTGTATATGTATCATTTCAGATACCGTTCCTTTCACATATGACTCGTTAGCTAATATGTGGATATTATTCCAGTCGAATTCATTATGATTAATAATGATTCGTATCACAAAGATAATCATTATGTACACGCATCGGTAGGAACGCACCTGGTGTCCCCTGGAGTTCGGCGCGCGGCACTACACACTCGTACTGAAGCGCACACATACGTGTTAATGGAAACGTAATCTTGCGTCGTGTAAGTGATTTATACAAAAATTATATAAAAAAATATAATTAATATATAATTAATAATAGATATATAAAAAAATTGCGACAGAAAATAAGTGATATATAGCGTGAAACAATTCATAAATCTACAATAAATCACAATTAACAATCAATGATTAGATAATAATCAGTTTTCAATTGTTTAATTAGTTGTGGAATGATTAGTCTTACTTAGCGATATTTTAGGGATGATTTAATTGTTTATAGATTGAATATATTTTAATTAATTTTAAAAAATATAAAAATATCAACGTGAATATATTAATAATAATATAATATCAAATTTCTAATATTCTAATATTTACATATTTTTAACTATTTTGTTATTTATTGAATAATTACACTAATTTACAAAAAATAATTTTAATATTCCTCCTTTGGATCGCGGACTATATGACTCTTATAGATTTTTGAACGCTGAAAATAATGTTGCAAACAAAAAAATTCTATCACGTCAGATTTCCAAGATAATTGAGATTTAATATGTAAAAATGGCTTTTATTGGCAATGTTTGATATTTTATTAAAAAAAAAATCAAGCGATATGGTATCGTCGTAACGCTAAGTACATAAAAATTTGAAATGATCTCTTGACTCCATGATGCGTAAATATTTTCATCATTGTGTACACGCACTGGCAGGAAGAATGATGTTTCCCTGGCGTTCGATGCGCGGCTATACACACTCATATCGAAGCTTGTACGTATGTGTTATTGGAAATAACACATACGTGCAAGCTTCGGTACGAGTTGACGGTGGAGGCGAGGAGAGCGAAGGGAGAAAATAATGGAGAGTGCTCTGATATTCTATCCTTAGCGCAAGAAGTATGATTGAGAGAGAAAAAGCATAATTGGACATGATACAGGCTCGCGAGTTTCTTTTTTTCTATACGCAGTATCAAATGTATCAAATTTTTCATATTACTTTTTTTATATTTCTTTGTGCTTACGATTTTAAATTCACGAAGATATTACTAATTGAACGAAATTGTATGCTCTTTGAGAAATAGAAGTTATGTAAGTTATTAGTATCATGAGTTCGATCTTCATTCAGTTCGATCTTCTTAGTGGAATTTTGCTATCGTCGGATGCAAGAATTCTTGTCCGAATTTTTTGATTACAACTGAATACAAAAATTATGAAAGTATACAAGAGAATATCCGCGAACACGTATAGGAACATCGATTATATCGGTGAGTTCTGCTCTAATTGTGGACAAAAGGAATCCAAGGACTTACAGCGCAATGTTGTGATGCATAAAAGAAAAATGAGAACAGAAGCATTGTCCTTCGTGTCACTGCCCGCCTGAGAGACAAAGATTCTTTTCACCGGGTAAACCAAGAACTTTGGAAAACGTTGAAGCGATGATAGATCAATGTGAACGTGTCTTCACAGAGCTGATCAGCTATCAAGAAATCGCACAGTTCTTTGACGCAGAAATATATTGGCACGATTATCAAATAGACGCTCATCCTCGTTGCAAAAGACCATTACAGACTCATCGTCAGCGAAGATTCGAGCATGATAAGTATTTATTTAGAATGAAGGGAGATGTTGCAAACTCAGAACTGATCAATTAAGATATCGTGGCTTGCTCCAAGTATGCGCGCGATACCCGTCAAGTTCAAGAGCTTACTAAAAAAACATCATCATTGCAAACAGCCTGTCCTTTCGCTGTCTCACACATTCGTTACTAGTACGAGTAAGATACCCCGGTGTCTCTCACTTGCCGATATTCATAATAATATCATACTTTCATTATGCACAAAATATTATAATTATGTGCAAAAATTGTTTACAATATTAAAAATTTTTATGCATAATTATAACCGGTGTGTCTCACTCATACTAGTAATAAATATGTAAGACCGCGGGTCGATATCCAATTACGCTTTCTTTCTCAATCTCTTTTCTCTTTCTGATTTCCCTCTTATTTGGTTTTCCGACTCATATATAAAGCATGATCCGTGCGATGCTGCAAATGCTTTGAAGCGTTTTTTTAATTGGTCAGTTTGTAAAATTCTTTCTCTATTGGATAGCTTCAAAGCATTTGTAGCTACCATGCAGAATTTCTCTCTCAATCGTGCGCCTTGCGGTAAGGACAGAATATCGGAGCCTCCCACTACTTTCTCCCTTCGCGCTTTTCACTTCCTCCACATTTCCAATAACACGTACGAGTGCGCTTCGGCACGAGTGTGTAGCGCCGCATGTCGAAAGGGAATACCATTTGATTAAACGTGTGTATGCGAGTTTGTGTTCATATAGTAGTACAGTATATAGTAGTATGCGCGCAGATACGTTCGATTGTCAGTTGCTGCATCCTTGTTTACCATCCGCGCTCGCTCCTTCTCTCTCGAATTCACTTTCGCTGGCCGGAACGGAATCTCATACCAGAATGTCCCCTGGCGTTTGGCTCGCGGCGCTACACACTCGTCGAAACGCACGTACGTATTGGAAATGCGGAAGAGACGAGGAATGCGAAGGGAGAAAGTAGTGGGAAGCGCTCCGAAATTCTGCATGGTACTGTGACTCTATATATGAGTTGGAAAATCAAATAAGGGTAAAGAGTAAACACTAAGCTACGATTTAGTGCAAAAATTGATTGAACTATATGCAACGGGTGCATTTAATGAACAAAACTCACCCTCTTTATTCTGACTGCCAGAGGGTTGTGACCACTTCAAAGGTGGTACCCTCATTTTTGTAATCTACAGATTCTCCTCTTTCTAACGATAGACCTTTTATAAACATACGCAATGGGACATTTTTTTCAAAATTTTTTAATTAAAAACGTTGTAATTAATGATATTCTTGACCACTTTTTTTTAGGCACTTTTGCAGTTTAGTGTTGCCCTCAACACGAACTTCGATTTTTTTTTACATTTCATCTGTATACGCGATAGGTGCACAAACTCGTGATAGGATCTTGGATTATTTCTGCCGGCGCGTGTACACGGTCATCCAGCCATAATTCTCGAATGTCGCTTCTACCGAAAATATTGTAAATTTTATCAAACAAGGATCATGCTAGAACAATTTAATTTTGTTGAATTCATCAGAAACATTATATAATTAAGTTCACTATAAGCTTATGAAATATGTAATAATTTATACACAGTAATAATTATGTAAATTTTGTAACATTCACTGAAGGGGACAGTTAAGAAATGATCGAAACGTTTGAAATATTATTTATATGAAGGTTAATAAAACAATTGAATTATAGCATACGTTATCTTGTTTGGCTCGAAAAGCCCTTATTATATACTAATTGAAAAGTAGAAATAAGAATGACACGATATATTATCTTTTCTATGAAGAAATTTCTTTAACTTTTTAATTGCAAAAATATTTATTTTAAATTCTTTATAATTATTTTGAAACGCTAATAATTAAATTCTAAATATCCTATTTGTCTAATTCTTTGCGATATATTTGTCACAGTGGGAAAAATGTTCAACCAGAGAAATTTTTTGAACACATATACAAATCGAGTACTTTCTGATGTGACACATATTTACATAGCTCGAAATTCCACAAGCATTTCTTAACCGAATTTTAGTTTTGTGAGGTATTATATATATTTCCGTCCAAAATTACGCTTTTCACAAAAAAGAATGCAAATTAAGTGAATGATCAGGAATGCGATTCTTCCCATAGAAAAACTTGCAGCAATGCCACTGACGCTACCGTATTATTGTAGAAATGTCCTACACTGTATGGATTCGAAAAAAAATCACAATACAAATAAATTT
>NW_012130119.1:1119761-1130652 GCF_000143395.1 Atta cephalotes | reverse complement strand
ATATATATATATATATATATATATATATATATATATATATATTAGAAATAGAGGCATTAAAGAAGTTGTATGCATTGTTAAAATTTATAGTGTTAAATTTAGTCTAATTTGAATCGCCTCACTACTCCTATTCAAAATATTATTATTTTATACTAAAATAATGAAATTAAACAATTTAAATTGAGTTAAATTTAATATTATATAGTGTTAAATTTAACACAATTTAAACTGTTTAACTTTGTTTTAGTATAAAATAACGACAAAAAGAATTGACAGACTTCAAAGAATAAATCAAAGAATTGTAATGCCTATGAGAGCCGAATATTGGATATTGGTTGGATGATTTATCAATTTTTAATTGTATTGTATTGATTGCTATTGTGATAATTAAGAAGAATCCGCAGTAAGATCGAAACGTCTATTACATTATATACTAATTGAATAAATTTTTTACGGACATCCAGTGTTCGGCTCTCATAAGCATTATAATTCTTTGATAAAATAATGATATAATGAGTAGGAGCAGTGACAGCTTAAATTTGGTTAAATTTGGTATATGGATTTAACAATGTATATCTTGAATAAACATATATATTTAGAACTGAATTGTTATGATTAATTATTACTCATTATTACCTCCATTGTCGTATATTGTGTTATATTCGAACACATTTGTAAATACATGAATATGCATTTATGATGTTTGCAAATGACTTACATATTAATTTTCCGCCGACGAGACCCGCGAATTAGAGTTGTTTATTTTTTTCAACTTTGAAGAAAATGGATATTTATATCTATGATAAATATTTTTATTTCACCTTCTACGTATTTGAAATAATTTACTACATATTATAATAAAAAAACTGCTTTTTAAACATTTTAAAACAATATTATTCTTGGATCACATTTGACTCTGCATCTGCCGTGCATTCATCACGACGTCCGCTGTTCGAGAATATTGATTCCTCAAAAACATAATTAATGTAATTAAGAATGAAAGCAGATGTAATTTATTTTTGATGTGAATGACATTTATACATTTGTTTAGAAGTTTCATAAATAATATATGAAGAAATAGTAATTAAATGTAATCCAGTAATATTATCAATACCAATCTAATAATTTTATTTATATTAAATAAAAAAATTCTAATGAATAGATTTATACTAATAAATTCATAATATCAAATTGTATCCAATTTGAGTTAATTTTAATCATTTTTATAAATTCTCTCAGTGCTCCTATTCAATATGTCGTTAATAAACTAATAACCTAATAAACCTAAACTAATAAAGTTAAACAATTTAATGCAAGAAAATGCATTTTTGGCTTAGTTTATTATTTACTAAATACAAATATTATTAATATAGATGTAATTTATATTAATATAATTATAACTGAAACTGACCAGAAACAAATTGATTTTCATTGAATTACATTAATTATTACTATTTACTATATTATCCAGATCATACAATAATTGTAACAAATCAGTGTAAACAATCTTTGACACTCAACTACATTTATCATTAAATTTATTATTGATTGTCCTATTTGACTAAATCATGTATTCGACAAAACATTTTATACATATATGATCAATTTTTATTATTTTAATATTAAATCTTTGCAACTCTTAATTAGGCATACATGTATATTTATGTGTACATAATTAAGAGTCGCATAATTTATTTATTTCAACAATGTTTAGCAAATTTAAATTAAAAGTCATGCTCTGGAATAACGCAAGTATCAGGGAAACATAAAAATCGATGTACATTCAGTATGACCTAGATTGGCTATATTGATGGATATAATTCTATCTTACAAAAAGTTTCCTTTTCTTGATTATAAATAAAAGGATAGAAAGGTAAACTAAATACAATGTTGTAACGTATAAATACAGAGTTGTAATAAAAATAAACTGAAATTAATGATACAGCGGAAATTAATAATCATCTCTTAATAATTATAAAAAGTAATTACACATCTATGAAATATTACATTTCAATATTTTGTTTTACTAAAATAACGAAATGAATAAATTGAGCAATAAATTGATGCAATCGAGTTTGCGTGACTTAGTGTTGTTTATTGAAATTAACTATGTAATTCCATAAATAGCGAGGATAAATTAGATCATATAAGGTCCAGTTATCTTTAAGAGTCTTATATGTAATTATCTTGACCTAAAAAAATTATTTTTAGATCTAACTAAATTTTTAGATATTTGAAAACCGCTTTTTCTTTCGTCACATTTATTCTCAAAAATTTTGCACTTAATATGAAATAAATATATTTTTAAAAAAGAAAAAAATATACAAATCCATAAAAAAGGTGTCAAATATTATATTCCTCTTAATAAAAAACAGATACGAAATAAATGCAATTAGCCAAGTATTTCATCACGCAAGACACACAAAATTGCTTAATTTCAGTTCATTTTTATTACAACTCTGTATTTATACTTCACAACATTGCAGTTTACTTTTCCGTCGTTTTATTTATAATTAAAATGAGAAAATTTTTTGTAAAATAGAATCCATATAACCAATATAGGCATACTTGTGAACATACATCGATTATGTTTCTCTAATATTTACGTTATTCCGGACCATGACTTCTAATTCAAATCTGTTGAACATCGTAGAAATAATTAAATAATAACTAATCAATTGTTTGGAAAATAGTTCTTTAGTATAATCTTACAAGTCACAATAATTACAAGTCAACAATATGTTAATAAATTTATAATCTTATAAAAGTAATATTAAATCACTTTACTTTTCATTTTTACGTTTCTGATAAAAAGAAGGAAATATGTAGGCTGTATTATATCCAATATGATACTTAATGCTACTTTTTCTTAGCAGAAGGTATTGATACTATGTACTATGTACTAATAATAAAGTTTTGATAATAAATTGTATAAATTATAATCATAAAATAATAATAATCAATACACAGCTGAACTACCTTATTATTAAAGTTAATAGTGAGTGTGTAAAAGTTTTTAATTTTACACATTAATTAAAACTGAAAATTTGTTCACGATAATAATTTGTTGACGATAATAAAATATTTAAAAATTAATATAAGACAGTCGTGTATACATACATCGATTGTAATGTTTTCCTAATACTGAAAGTAGCTAAAATGGTCAACTGAATATAGTAAAGAAACAACTTAGCGAAAGAAAAACTATTTGACTAAGAAAAATGCAATATTTGATACCCTTTTTATGCATTTGGCATATATTTTTTTCTTTTTTAAAAAAGTTTTTAGGTATTTCACTGCGTTTTGTAAATTTTTTAGAAACTGAAAGAATATAAATTTTAAAAATCTTCTGCAAAATAAAGAGATATAATAATAATAATAATAATAATAATAATAATAATAATAATAACAATAATAATTTGTATTAATTAAATATTAAGTTAATAACATATAAAAATAAAAAGAAAAAATTATTTGTCTCCCTCCCTTCCACTTTTTTTTTCTCTTTTTCTCTTTCATGCTCTCTCGTTTTTTCCTCTCTTATCTTCATTTTCTTGCATTTTCTTCCTTTTCTCATTTTCTTCTTATATTCAATAAAGACTCAAATTTAAATGGATAATAAATACCTGTATACGCTTTATATTTAATCTGTGCAAGGCAATCATGTTTCGTTCTTCTATACATTCTCGGGTGATATTTCAAAAAATTTATTTTCCGATATTGCTTATACTCTAATTTTTGAAATTATAACTTTCCAAGACACATTATTTTCTTAAATTCAATAATCTAGAAACACATAATATCTTGGCGCTAAGACATAATTTGATATTTCGGGATATTATCGCAAGATTTAAATTTCGGTAACTTGACGTTTCGCGACATTATTGCACGTCTTAAATTTCGGTAATTTGACGTTTCGGGACATTGTCCCATTTTTTCAGATTTCGTCACGTTTGTTTTCGAAATATTATATGTCCATCTTCACCGCTGAAACAAAAGGGCTTTTCTCATTGTTGCTTCATCCACTCTAACATTTCATCTTATATTCTCCACCCTCATGTCAAATTCGCAATCCGGGCATATTCCTCCATTCAAGCAATCCCTTCTTATAGAATTTCTTATACCTATCAAAAGCTACCTTTCATATGCTGGAATCTCCTTGTGAAATTCCTTGCTGATATCAGAGTATCTGAAACCTTGGATGTTTTTAAAAATAAGCTCTTTTGTCATCTATAATTGTAAGAGATATGCGAAAGTTGGAAATCAGTTAGTTCTCACATTTCGATGTCCTCTATTCTTCTTCCTTCATCATCATTTTCTCTCATTTTCTTGCTGCCATCCTTCACTTCATCTTCGCTCCTTCTTCTTTTTCTAACTCACTGCTTTTGTTCTCTTTCTTTTCGCTTCTTTTACACGATTACTATTTAAAGCATTTTAACAATTCTGTACCAAGACGACTGTATTATATGGATAATCAAATATTAACTTGCATTGAACGAGACCGTAATATCTATATAAAGAGAGATACATGTAGAAGACACCATAATTAATTTAATTGTAACATCGATGAGCTATTGTACTGATGACGATCAAATTTTGACGTCTCAAAATCTCAAATCAAAACTTCTACAAATTTTATGTTTTAACGTATTAATTCAAAATACATTATTTTATCTCTTAGAACATCAAAAAGAATAAATAGGTGAAAATTAAGAAATTGAAAATATTTAAAATATTTAAAAAAAAATATTTTAATTAACAAAAACTTAAGGTTTTTTTTAAAAAATTCGTAATTTCGAGGAAAAAAACTGCTAAAGAGATTTTTCTAGCGGAATTTCAAACGTAAGCGAACATTTGAAAAGAAACACATTATTTCAATTATTTTCAAAAAATATTTTCGTTATATGAAATTCAACAAACTAATAAATAAGAACGAAAATGGAAAATTCCGATTTGACTTTCGGAAACCTATGGTGGAGATCAATGGGAATATAAAACTGTTTCTAATCCATTCCACCCTTATGGCTTGTAAAGGCTTAGCAGTGTTATTTATATATATAGCTCGGATGTATGTAACTCAATGTTCCAGCTGAGAGTTAATTATATCATTTTCAAACATCTGATCTCAACTTGCTAAAGGATCCCGCAAAAAAATAAGATTTTGACCCTCGGTGAAATTGGCTGAAACTTAAGTATGTTATAATTCTTGATTCACTAATTAAAAATATCCATAGGCACAAAGACTAAAACGACTGAAACTGACTAATTTTTTATTATAGTTGTTTAAAGTTTTATTTTATTGCTGCCTTAAAATTAAGTTTCTGTAATATGTCAAGAGATTTTAGATAAGAATATGAGGACTACGCATTCTTATCATTCTTATTCTCACTCCCCCTATCCCATGCATATTTTTATAAAAAAAAGGTGCAATAAAAAAAAAATCTAAAAAAATCTAAAAAAAAAAATCAAAGTAAATCTTTTTTTGATTTCTTTTGTGTGTGGGTGTGTGGGTGTATATCAATTTATTAGCGAATTCAATTGAAAGAACTAATATACATATTAAAACCGTTATATACTGATTTAATTCAAAATATTATAAAAGTGAAATACAAATATTTTGAATTATAAAATACATATTTTATCTAATAGTACAATAAAATGTATTGAGTATTTCAGGATTTAATCGATTTCTATGTTTATGTATAAACATATCTTTACGTTATTTTGTGTACGGCTTTGATTTGCGTCAATGCGCACTGAGTCCAATTGAATTCGCTATATGATTTTACTTTATCTTATCCATTCTCAGAATTATTGGCGTGATGAACATTTCATTCTTAGATTTTCGTGAATGGGATTGATTTTCGTGAGTGGGATTGATTTTCGTTCCTTTGCCTCTCACATTTGGGATAAAAACAAAAAAAAAGAGGAAATAGAATTTTCTATTCTGTGTTGTTATCACACTTCAGCAAGTACCCAATTTTTTTGCATACCGTATTTTGCATGTGGAAACAAATATCCGAGTCGTCGCACGTGAGAGATATAGAAACTCACATTTCATGGTATACCTGAGAGAAGTCGTAAAAATCTAGTAGAATCTAAAATAGATGATTATAAGAAAAATATATAATTATAAAAACTTTACTTCAATTTTTATGTTACTTTTTATAAAATTGCACGCGCGAGCGTATGTATGTGGGAATGGATAAAGGATGGAGTGAAGGGGTAGAAGGAGTGAGAGTAAGGAATGGTAAGAGTGATTTCATGTTGTTATCTAAAAATCTCTTGATGTATTGTAAAAACTTGACACTCACTTCCTCAGAGAAATTGGCGAATTATTCACAATTTCTAAGAACAGCTGCTTGACATCCCCCTTGTTAATCTGAATTCTCGTTTCTTCGGAGGAAAATACTTGGTTCTTCGTCGACAAACACTTATGCTCAATTTCTTCACTTCTAGATAACTTTATCCAAGAGATATTTCCCAGATTACAATGGAGATATTTCCTGAATAAGAATATCCGCAGCTTATCTAGTGAAGTGAAGAAATTGGGCATTAGACGATACCTGGACACTCGGTTCTCTGACGACAAATAAATATAAATACCGACTTCTTCGACGGCGAACATCTGTTGGACATCGCCTGGCGTCATCATTCGATATTGTTTAGTCGTCCAACGTTGTTCTCTCTCCTCCCTCCCTCCCTTCCTTCTCTCTCTATCTCTCTCTCTCTCTCTCTCTCTCTCTCTCTCTCTCACGCACTCTATCTCTATTTATCTATCCCCCGTATATCGATAATTATTACACATGTATGTGCATGACTGAAAAAAATCTGAAAATTTGAACTGGTTCTTTTTTGGGACTCGATCTCCAAATCTCGATACCAATTACATCAATTTTATTCGGATTAGTCGTAATCGTAAGATCGTTAGCATTATGTAATAAAAGTATCCGAATTTTTATTGTAATTTTAGTTTCTGAGTAATCTTAATCGAAAATTTGTCACTATCAAAGCTCCGAAAAAGCTGGTAAGTATCATCGTTTTATTAGCAGCACAAACATATTTACGTATCAAGTAGTCAAGTGGCCGTTTCATATTTTTATGACTTGACGTCGTGACGCCTGATCAAAAAAGGAAATTTGACTTTTAACTGCTTTCAAGTTCTTGTAATGCACAAATTATTAGATGTTACCTTGTGCGTGTGTGCACAATGTATGCACATATATTTTCGGCGTACCAGAATTGATATCGTGTGCACACGCAGATGGGGTAGGAGCAGATATCTACCAGCTCTCATGGTGGGGACACTTCCGCCATGCTGCTTCCGCATCACCTTGGCAACGCCAAGCGTCGAGAGAGAGAGACACGTACGTGCATACAGGCACGCACATGCATACACGCACATTTACACGAAAAAAATGTTTCAAAGCAAAAGTTACTAAAGTGGATCAAAAAAATTTTAATAATACAAAATTTATTTAAATAAACTTTGAATAAAAAAGTAATTAAAAAAATATTAATATTTGAATAATGTTCACGCAAATAGTCAAATAGTCAAATCTCCGTTTCATATTTTTATGTGCTTGCGGCGCTATCGCATCGCTTGATATTCAGATGTTGAAAAGAGTAAAAGCAAAGAGTACAAATAATGCCAAAGAATTTAATGCTGCGAAATGTAAATAGCTACAAGGACTCCTGCAGCCGAGCGACTTTATAGTGCCACAATTGAAAGCTGACCCGTTTACACGAAACTATTTTCGGCGCTACAAAAAAGTATCGCGAATATATGTGAGCTAATTCGCGGCGTGACAAGAAACGTTGCGTTCAAATGACTGAATTCGTGGCATGACAGAGGAGCGCTGCGAATGCGTTAGTCAGAAAATAGCTTCGTATAATGATAGGATCGGCGCTTTTAATTGTTTGACGTTACAAAGTTGCTCATCTGTAGGAGCTCTTATCGCGAAATAGTCAAATTTGAAATTACAATTAATCATATTAGACAGCTAATGATGTTAGTTTCATTTTTAAATCTGCCTAATGGCGACTGAACAATAATATTAATAAAATTGATAAAATCTGTCGATACTGTCTCATCTTATTATCATTACTGTCCATTAATTACTACTACGCAATAATTGTCATTTTGTTTAGCCAATACAGTTGTTATATCACTGCGTTTGCATCGACTAACAGATTATGCAATCAAGATTATATTTATATTCGAGTGACTATCGTAATAATAACATCAATTGATAATCATGCAACAATAACTGATTTCATTTGTTTTTCGCTTCGGGAGGAGTATTAAAAAGTATTAATAATAATAGATCTTTATCTTTAATAGTAGAGCTTCATCGATAATTTATATGGAATTAAAAATAATTTAAAATATATTATGTAAATTAAAATATATTATATATATATTATGTAAATTATTAAAACAATTTTAATGATAAATTATATAAATTACATTATAAAATTATAATAATTTATCTTGATAAAGTAAATGAATTTTAGTATGTAAAAAAAAATAGAATGTTATCAATTCTAATTTTCTATTTAATTTATAATGCAAATTATATCTCTTAAATTATCTCTTTTTTTCTTACGCACGCCATGCATACATACATACATACATATATCCTACATACATACATACATACGTACACACACATACATACACGTACCCACACGCACGCACAAGGCATATCTCTCCCTTGGCGAGGGTGCAATCGTTTTCATTACGACGTCCTTTTCAGTTCAACGGGCGCACTTCAATCGAAAATGCCACATCAAATATACGTCTGTTCATATTGGAAAGAACGTTGTATAACAATTGCTCTCTGCTAGACGAAAGAATTTGTGTGTGCGTGTGTGTATATCGTGCATATATTAATGTATGTATTAATGTTACACATTATCTGCTACAGCGTTTATCAAAAATATAATAAATAGCAGATAATATATTTAGCAGCTATTATGTAACATCCATTTTAATTTGTTATTTCCATCAAATAACATCATTCATTTAAACGAGAAAAGTAATCGTGCCTTACCAAGTGCGTGTCCTTTCTGACTAAAGTGAAAACAATCATATGTGATCAGACTGGAGTCAATCGGTGGAGCACACTTAGGATCTGCATTAGGTGCGTTAAATAATTTAATGAATGGCTGTAATACCACCGTGAAATCCGGAGAGTTATCATATCTGTAAAATAACAATATCTTTATTAAAATTTTTTAGCTATATATTTTATGAACATAAATAAATATGAATATAACGTATCATAATTTAAAAAAACTAATATCGAAAATAATAGAAAAAACTTCTTATGTATATAGGATATGATAAATTCTGATAAAAAATTCAAAACTAATTTTATTAATTAAACGAGATATTTAATTGCGTAACAAACATCGATTATACCTTCCTGAGTAAACTAAAGCTTCAGCTGCCTGCTGATACAGCCGTGACATTTTCGACGCTTCAATTTCTGGTCGACTACCCTGATGCATGCAGGCGCAATAAAGAGGGTGCAATATATTACACATGGTACTTTTCGTTACTCTAATTGAGACCGTGACATCTGTCGTAAAATAATAATAAATACGATTAGATAAAATAGTGTGTAATGAATATATTATATGTATATTATATAATATTATATATATTATGTATGCATATGAAGGATATGTTATTAATTAAAGAAGCTATGCAGTGTGTTTTACGGATGTATTTTATGGATTGTCTCTGTGTCTCTGGTATTTATCGACGTATCCAGGACACAAAGATGATCCGCAAATGCAACGTAGTTTTTTTAGAGAAAAGTATTCACAGAAGAGTCAAAAGTAATATTAATATTTAACCCAGAAAATATAAGCACCTATATTTTTTTTATTCATTTAAAATTTTATATTTTATCTGCATTATTATCTATTGATTATCGATATTATAATAAGTTTAATTTAAAGTGTTCTTGAAACAAAGGATAATTTATTAAAAATGTCATAAATCAAATTGTGAACTTCAAAACTTTATTAGCGGATTATTATACTTATAAATATTAAGCACCTCATTATCCATTATTTAAAACTTTAAATAATAGTCAATGAGCTACCTAATATTTTTTATGAAGGCTTGTAAACGTTATAGAGATGGTCGAACTCGTGATCTGACACATATACCCACTAATAAAATTTTGAAGCTCAAAATTTGATTTATGACGTTTTTAATAAATTTACATTACATCAGCGGCTGTCGAGTTTGCGATCTGACAAACACATATACACATATACACTCGCATTGCGCTCGTGCATATCTGGACACATAAAAATAATAAAACTTTAATTAAATAAAAATCCTTTCTCTTTGATATAACATAAAATCAGGAAAATATAGAACCGACTAATGTACAAATGATCAGGAAAATATGAAACGGAGTAGCGAACCGGTCACGCACGGCAACGGCTCACAATCAACCAGAATTCCTCGAAAACCCCAATTCTGCAACTATTCGAGTAAAATATCGAGGTCTCCGAGGATCCGTATATATTCAGAGAATAGAATGACGCGTAAACTATTATTTTGATCTATTGATTTTTATTTTGACGATGCATAGCAGGCTTGATTTCCTGGATTGTTATTATCATGAAGAAAAGAGCAGGCATTAATCAGATGAAAAAGTGGCCACCGTTAAAATAACATGTGCGAAAGTATACTTTATGAAGTACTCATCAAAAGTCTCAATGACATCAATCTTCTAAAACTGTTAGTTTTTACACTGTCAGCTCATAAGGACTGCTTGAAATCACTTTATTTTACAAAATCATAAAAGTACGCTTCCTTGCTCTCTCTGTCTCTCTCTGTCTCTCTCTGTCTCTCTCTGTCTCT
>NW_012130119.1:1114714-1119097 GCF_000143395.1 Atta cephalotes | reverse complement strand
AGAGAGAGAGAGAAAGAGAGAGAGGAAGCGTACTTTTATGATTTTCTAAAATAAAGTGATTTCAAGCAGTCCTTATGAGCTGACAGTGTAAAAACTAGCGGTTTTAGAAGATTGATGTCATTGAAACTTTTAATAAGTATCTCTCTAAAGTATAAAGTACACTTTCGCATTATTCCTATTTTAACAATGGTCACTTTTTCGTCTGATTAGTGACTGATTCTTTTGTTCAAAATGGCGATATATAAAATTTTAAACAATTCCACCGAAATCCGTAAAATTACGACGGAAGCTTTTTTGGACATATGCATATTATAATTTTAAGAGTTCCGATGGAATTTAAAATTTTATTATGTGTCGATATTCTAAACAAATTCATAATAACAACCCGGGAATCCCCGGGAATCAAGCTCGCTTTGAATCGTCAAAATAAAAATCAATAGACCAAAATAACAAGTTACACATCATTCTCATCCCGTTCCACCTACACCCCTCACCTATCCTACCACTGCCTCATCCTACTTTGACGGATATGAAGTGGGGAAACAGATTACAGGTAGGAGTAAATATGAAGGGGAAGTGACAATAGGGTGGGGATGATAGGGAACGCTCTGAACCAGACATAGAAAATGGACTGTTCGATCGTATCTAAATGATATGGTCGAAAATGAGAGAAAGAGAGACCGTGGAAGACGACCAATCTCTCTCTCATTCTCTCTCCATTATATCGTTGAATGAAAAGAGATAAAGATTGGTTGTTTTCCCTCTCTCTTATTTTTGTCGACCATATTACTTAGATACAATCGAACAATTCATTCTCTACGTCTTTGCCCTAAACACAATGCGAGGCAAGCGATCAAAATAACATAGAAATGTTATAGAAATAAACGATACATAATTATCGTCTCCCATTGCACAATGCCACGAAAGAAATAAAAAATGCCAACCAATATAATTTCGTACATAGACTGTAATATATTCTTCCATTCGCTTCAAGATTATTGCACGTATAAACAGAATGAAAAGTCTAAACGCCAATTGATAAGCAATAAGGCGATAGACACAGAATTTCAACTCGTCGGAAATTTATCGCTATTGCTTTATTCCGTGTTCTTACATGTATTAACATATGCATTCCCGTATATCGGATTCCTCTGTTTCTATCACTATTTTTATTGCTATCGCTGTTGCCTCTCATTGGAATATTTAAGACTTAACATTACACGCGTTTTTTTTTTGATATCGTATAATAAATTTTCAAGTCTGTTAATTCACTATAGGACAAAGAGATCCTATCTATTTTGCAATCATTTACGCTTAAAAAATTCGTCATACAACATCAAACGGGTATATGTAATATTGATCTAAAGGTGGGTGATAGGGTAGAAATAATGGAATGAAAGTGGATGCTGGGTTGTGGAGAAGGGTGAGATGGGTAAACATGGTAAGGGTGGAGTGAAAATGAGAATATGCAGTTATATTACAATCGAGTTTACCTCTATATAGACCTATAGAGGCTCGATTGTAATATAACTGCACACAAAGCCTTTTACTTTGCCGATTCCAATTTCGATACAACTATCTGAAAATTTGATAAAAAACTGCACCTATCTAAGATTATGCAAAAGAAGATTCTTTTGCAAATTGTTCTTGTATAATTTGTAAAACACATTAGCCTATTAGAACATTTAGTAATGTTGCAATATTAATATATATTTTTCTTTGTTTGTGCTTATAAAATTACTATAATTAAATATTATTATTATTGATTATTAATTAATTTATTACCTATGGCTGGAACCAAATTGACTAATGTACGGGGTAATGTGATTTTTAAAAAATCGAGTGTTCTTCGTAAATGTAGGATGTAACGCATCGGCGAGAATTTTTGCGGATCATAACATTGCGCCGAACAAATGTCATTAGCTCCAAATAGGATCGTAATAAGCTGATAAAAGAAATACAAATAATTAAAATCAAACGATCTTTTTCTTTAAGTTTTTCTTCAAGCGTACGTCGCGATAAAAAGATTATCAGATTATTATTACCTTCCAATGTTTTTTCACATTTATTTTTGAATCATTTTTAATTCTCTGCACCAGGATTTTCGCTTGCTGCAACGCGTCTTCCGTGGCAGCGACCGGAAAGGCAATATTTAATTTCGCCGCAGGCGAAATAAATTCTCCTGTGCCGGTAGAATATCCAGTTAATTTCGGATTAAATACCTACGCGAAACAAAATATAATAAAAATTTTTATTGCGTATGCGGAATACCGTGTGTAAAGTAAGAAACATGATGAAACATATTAATAATATTACATTTAGTAATAATATTACATTTAGAAAAGGGCATTGTAGATTATAATTTTCATTTCTGTCAACACATATTATCTTTTTCATCCGGACTGTGATCGCGCTATTTATTGTGGCATTATTATATTTTTATTTTTACGTAAATGTTTCTTAATGTTTTTTCATAAGATGAAATTAAAATAAATATATATTATATCTTCTTCTTCTTGTATCATATTCAGCTATTGAACGTTAGCTGTCATTATTGATGATAGAAAAAAAACTGTGCACCATCTGCAGCGCCAATTATCAATTGCCTGTTATTTTGTTTTACTTTTTTTTAAATTGATGATGTTGCGTTGTGGAACAAGGATGTAGAAGATCTTCGGAACTAGATTTCTAAGCCAGGATGTTCTTTTTTGACCTGAATATCAATCATGGAATTCTTTTCCTATGGCGAAAATGAGAAAAGCAACAATGTTTTTGTATATATGTATGTTTTTGTATATATGTACACACACACACACATATATATATATATATATATATATAAAGTTGCACTTTTCCTTCTAGAGAAAAAGTTATATGATCGATACTCTGATCCTCTCTTTCCTAGCACTTTATCTTTTATATTTATATTATGTTATATTCCTTTGTTTCTTAATTTATTAATAAAAAAATATTAAAACATTTTCTTATTAATTATTACTTATTATTATAACAATTACAATACATATATGAGAAGCCCGGACAAAATGGATGCCCTGGATAAATATATCTTTTATTTTCGCTTATCTATCTAAGATTGCGCTATGAGTCTCTAGTTAAAGGAGTGACTGACGCTATGAAAATACGAAATGACATATGATTGCGTTTGTTTGTTTTTAACAGAGATATATAGAAAAATAAGTTGAGTGTTTCCTGCGATTTTTCCTTAGCTACACAGCTTAATTATTATCTATAATTATTTCTTAATCAGTGTGAATGATTTTTTTAATAAGAATTCTGTGTCTTTGAACGTGTATTCGAGATTAAAATTATTCACTTGATGCTTCAACTTAGTTTAACCTTTCCAAATTCGCGCCAAGTAAGTCCTTTGGACAAAGCGGGTGAGAGCAAAGCGGATGATCCTTTTTACTCGGTATATGATTACAATGAAAATACGGGGAATATGGAAATAGATAACTTTTTTAGTGTATGAAAGGCACGTGTTTGTTTACATCTCATTTTTGTTTATTTTTTGCCACAATGTAGTATGATTTGTTTATGACTGATGCAGTCATTGCATCAAATAAGCCCATGAAGATTGCACAACATATAAAGGATTTGGTAGCTACATTTGTAACGATTGCCAAGACTAATTCTAATTTTTTAAATTTCATTTGCATTGCTTGAGTGATCTATTCGCTTTGCTTAGGAAGGTCGAGCAAAGTGGATGATTTTTCTCTTTTTTTATGTTTTAAAACAACATATTAATGTTCAAGTTTTTTAATTTTTTATTTTTATTTTATTTCAAAGTTAAGTCTTTTAAAGACATTTTTATGAGAATAAAAATCATTTTTGATCTCAATTTTAATTGTGTTATTTTATTCTTCTCAATCTTACATCCGCGTTGGTTGGGCTTCCCCTATATGCCTAGTCCCCTATATGCCTAGTCCTGCTGTGGTAAACAGGATCAGTAACCGTATAGGATGGAAATCAATACATTCGAGGGCGGAAAGCAGATCGGAAAACGTACACAAGCATCACCGTGGATACCGAGAGAATCAAAGGGGAGCGTATGTTTGTCAGTCATATTGTAATTTACAATGAAAACATCAAAGAAAATAGTTGAGGCACCAACGCTTCGCCTAACATCATTTCACCCGTAACTCATTCGATTTAATTTATTTTTAATTTTTTTTTAAGTCTTAGAAAAAAATCAATATTAAGTAGGAATTATTAATATTAAGCGCATGAATAAGCTAATTGGATTAATAGATGCATGCCGGTTATTTTAAGTGAAATGTATTTTTGCACATATATATGCTTTACCAAGATCATAACGAATATATATATATATATATATATATATATATATAATTTATAAATTAA
>NW_012130119.1:1106150-1114694 GCF_000143395.1 Atta cephalotes | reverse complement strand
ACACACACACACACACACACACACACACACACACACACACACACACACACACACACACACACACACACACACACACACACACACAC
The DNA here is from genome assembly GCF_000143395.1 of Atta cephalotes. NCBI lineage: Eukaryota > Metazoa > Arthropoda > Insecta > Hymenoptera > Formicidae > Atta > Atta cephalotes. The sequence continues at coordinate 1,114,608 of NW_012130119.1, read as the reverse complement.
ACACACACACACACACACACACACACACACACACACACACACACACACACTATACTAGGATCACGACAGATTAAGTATTAGGTGTGGGAAAAAGTTCGTGGCGTTTTTCCCATTAGATGGCATTAAAAAAACATCACGAACTTTTTCCCATACCTAATATTTTGCCGCCCCTAGACACCAACATTCCCCAGATGACTTCATTAATTTATAAATTTTATAAAAAAAGAAATGGATAAAAAACTGATTTATACTCCCGCATTAGCTAGTAAAAACATTCAATAATCTTTAGTAAATAATATAAATATAATATATTTTTAATTGAATATTTAAAATATCGTTTCTGATAAAATATGCTCGGTCTAACTTATGCAAGAAAGTTAGATTAACAAATTGAAAATTTATCTCAATTATGTGAAAATTGTCTTTAAAAATTTGCCGCGATAGGCAAATATCTTGTTTGCCTATGCTAATTCATCATTAACTCTATATATATATATATGTATGTATTGTAATAAGTAATAATTAATAAGAAAATGTTTTAATAATAATATTTTTTTATTAATAAATTGAGAAACAAAGTATGACAAAGTAATATGACAAAGTAATATGACATAATATAAATATAAAAGGTAAAGGAAAGAGAGAAAGGTTGGAGAAGAACATCCCTTTGAAATCTAAGGATCCAGTTTGTAGATCACGGCTTGGCAAAAAATGAAAGTCAGCCAAAATGCTCGCGACTCGAGGCTCGAATTTCAGCTTAATAATCAAGACGAACGGTTTACCAAAAAGTTATTTAGAAAATGCATCAACCAATGTTCTAGTGGCTGGAAATTACTTAATTCGATTCTTCATATTATTTTGCAAAAAACATCTATATATACTTTATTTTTTTACGTGATCGACGAACAGTTAAGAATAATTTTATAAAATTTAGATTTTTTTTGTTAAAAATCTAAACTTTGAATAAAAATTCCGAAAAAATTATGTAAGCTTAATTGGATCAAAATAAACATGTTTGTCTCTTAAACTTTTTTTCAATAAACTCAATAGTTTTTGAGATAAAAAAGGTCTAAACTTGAAAAATGATTATGATTTTTTTCTCACAAATTAATTATTCAATCAGATGAAAAAAAAACGAAAATATTCAGCCAATCTTAGACTTTAACTTTATTTTATTCTGAGAATTGTATTTTATTCTGATCTGTACTATTATTGACAGTGAAAACTTTATTATAATGAAGCTCTGAAAGCCTATGTCAGCCTTGAAAGCCAAGTCTATGACGCGTGAGTGGTTTCAATGCCGAATTGTGAATTGATATCGCGGCTGGTCGTAGCACTTATTTTGAAATATCTACACTAGGATATAAACATTAATAATACATTCCAGTAAAAAAGACAATGAAATCGGTATCAAATCGATGTCAAATTTAATCATTTCAATATCGAATTTGATAATTTCAACGTCAAATTTAATGATTTTCGACGTCGAATCGACGTCGAAATTTTCGATTAATTTGATATTGATTCTATTGTCATTTCCGACTAAGACAAATTTTAATTTTTATTGCTCTTCTATTCACATTGAGACCATCTTCATTATTATTATTATTTTTATCATCTTTATTTATGCATTTATTAGAACATATACAAACCGAACAACATTTCAAATCTAAAGTCTAACAAGAGCATATATTATAGCTGAACAATGAGATTTTCCGTCACAGGAAGACGCGCCCTCAAAGCTTCATTATAATAAAGTTTGCACTGTCAATAGCAATATAGATCAAAATAAAACAAAATTCTCGTTGTAATTTAAGATTGGCCGAATTTTTATTCATACTGATTAAATGATCAGTTTGTGAAAAAAAAATCAGTTTGTGAATAAAAGTATCATTTTTCAAAATTACATTTTTTATCTCAAAAACTATGATTTTATTAAAAAAGTCTAAGAGATAAAAAATGTCGCCCGTGAGAACGGGTGGTCGGGATTATGTGGGATTTGCACCTATTAAAACCCGGTGTCTTTCACTGGTTCTTAGAGGGGAGAAGAAGGGGGGAGGCACAGGGCACGTGCAGCATTCATTTCGAGCCTACCGCTCGCGGGCCACAGATTCCCTCCCGAGTAGAATTGCTTGGACTCCCCGGGATACTTGTTTAATGAGAAACAACTTTTCAGTCTGGGAAGAGGATTTATTATGTGACCTAATTAACCTTATTTTAATGCATAAATTCAATGAATACGGTATTGAAAGACTGAAATTAATGTGCAAATATCAATATTTTAATTACATAATACTCAAACTTTCTTTCTTTTTTAGTTCACTGATTATCCAGTGCTAAGTATATCATTGGGTAATCAGACTATCCAAATTCAAATTTAGAGAGTAAACATTACATCTTTCAACTATATAATTATATATAATTATTCATTAATTATATTGTGTAAGTTTGAATAAGTTCGTATAAATTACTGAATATAATTCAATATCGCTGTAGCAACCGATTAACCATACGGGATGAAATTGGAAATCAATACATTCGAGTGAAAACAGATTGGAGCGCGTACATATGCGTCACTGTAGATATGAAACAACTCGGAGTGTATGCTTGTCAATCATACATATTAAATCCAGAAGGCATAAAATAACTTAAATTATTCTGTAATTATTGTAACCAGGTATAAAATAATTTGCTTATTGACTCGCGAAATATTTTTCAAAATGTATATTCGTTACAAATTAAGCCGGCGACACACAATGCTTGTTTTTTTGCTAGCTGAATTATAATTTTGCCACCGTATTTCCTGTATGCAAAAAAATATTTTGCTGCTCCAGCTAGAATTATCACGTTTTTTTTATCTAATGAAAAAATTATGTATCTATTATACGATAGAATTTATAGCATAAATATAAATTCTATCTCTGTCTATATAATTAGATGCAATACATATCCAATATCGCAGTACTTGCTAGAAATTTATCTATTTACATTAATTTTTCGTATCTAGATAATTTTCTTTATAATTATGATTTCTTTTTTGAGTGATGATAAAAATAAGAATTTTTTGGACATTTAAATAAACGTAGGAGAAATGTAGGAATTCGTTGAGAGTAAAAACATTCAGTAGAATATCTGTAAAGCGAAAATTGCAACGCTGTTTTGGAAAACAGAAACGTTTTTTAGACCTTTCCAAGATTGACAGTAAACGTTTTGCACAAAGGTTGCATCAGTGTTTACTGCCTTCTCTGAAAAACATTGTTTTTAGCATTACTTTCATGGAAGATAAATAACTAAAACGATAAATAGAAGCGTTCTAAAAATGTTTAAAACCCAATGGTGTTGTGTAAGCATTATAAAGTTTAATATAAATTCGTTAATGAATGGTTAATGAATAAATCATGGGAGTATTCTAATTTAGAAGCTGAATTTTTGCGAATTTTTAAAAAATATAAGATAAAATATTTTTGAGACAGGGTTTTTTTTCTACATATTTGAAAAACATTTCAGAATTGTTTATTAAAAAACTATTGTTAATATGCGCTGTGTATAAAATGTTAAAAATAAAACTAGCTCTACGACTTCCACGATTCTAGCTCTTTTGTATCTGAAACAAAAAAACCAAAGAAATTATTAATTAGTATTAGTTTGGCTATAGCAGATAGTAAACAAAGAAAAAATACTAATATAGATATATATAGATATATATAGATATAATTTAAAAATGTCGTTATGTCAAAAATTAAGTTTCAATTTTTACTTTTTTTCATTAAAATGGTTGTAAAAATTACAAAAATATATATTTTGACTTGATCGTAGTAGGAGCTATAGCCATATATATGTGCTGAAGATATGTACACATGCGACTCGATTGGTCAACTGGTTTTCGACGGGAGTCAATTTGAAAAACATAATTTCGGAAAAAACGCGTTTAAAATGTTTCGTACTGATTATATAGAGATAATTTTACTTACGATCAATCAGCTAGTTCGGGGCCATAAAGGAAACCTTCCTCAGGAACCTGTAGAAAAATCCCATAAAAGTCCTCTCTCTTCCTTATAACTTGCTCTTTGCTGTTTGGCGAAGTTGAACGCTGCTCCGAGCGAATGGTACGAGCTTCGTTCCGAGAGTTTGCGTACATCTTCACTCGCTATTCTCATCACGCTCATAACTTTTAAAATTGGTAAAAATCTTTTATTGAAAATATTAATTGTCAGAAAAGTTGTTGTTCTAACAATCTTTGCTCCAGAATGAAGATGTTTTGGAACAAAAATCCAAATTAATGAATTTAATGATTCGTTGTTATTTCATCTCGTACTCATTCTCTTTTTCACATGATTGACACATCCTTTTTTCATCACAGTAGTTTCATCTCCATACGGATTTACATCTAAAATTTCCTTAAACGTTTTTCTGTCTCCAATGTGTTTCACAAAGTGAAAGTACTCACAAAGATATAGAACTCCATTCTTCTCCTTCAATCTCAAAACTATTTCAGTGTCGACAGCGTCGATCTCCATTTTATCCGCAATGCTTTTATGATTTATGGAGCACGTTTTTTTTCGAATATTTTATATCATTCGTTATATTTATCAACATCATCGTCCTTTTCTTTTTTCCACAAATTACATGCTTGGCAAAAGCTACTTTTAGTCTCAGCATCAATCACTTTTTTCGAATATTTTCCACTTAGAGTAAACACCAAATAAAGACAAGAATCCTCTTTTTTTCTATCGCCGAAAACCGTTAAATGTGTGGCAACATTTCCAGCTTCTTCATTCTTCTTCTTCTCATCTTCAACTGCTTGTTTTAAAATGCAATTGTATGCAGATGTTGCTATATAAATATCTTCAAGGCAAGCGTAGTATTTGTAGTCATGACGTGGCAAATGTCAAACCGCAAAATAAATTCAAACCTTCTTGTCTGACATCCGACAGCCGCAACACAAAAACAATTCAACGGTTTATTTCATATGCCTTGTCAATAAATGATGACGAATCGATGTACACTTCATTGCAGCTGCCTGCACTTTACGTAAATTTTGAATCTTAAATCTGGATGTATCGTCTGGGGGAATTAAATACTACTTTTGCAATTTTTGCAAATCACAAGAGATGCGATTATTAAAAAACTGCGAAAAAATTCAAAATAGAATAACTAAATTCTTTTAAAATAGGTAAGTCGATATCTTTCGAATTTCAGTTTTTTGTCGACGTGCAAATTGTGAATCCTGCTATGTATCGATTGCCTCGTAAAGGCGATCTGCACAAGCTCGAATAAATTTCTCATCTTTCTTATCTATTTTAATATGCGTGTTAACAAATACAATTTGCGTCTTTTCGCCTAAACGTTCAAAACCAAACTAAGCCAAGAAAACAAATCCTTCACAGATCAAACTCGATTGGACAGATCTTTATCACAGATAAAGAATCAGACAGATAGGGAAAAATCCCTACTTCAAATGTATACGGCGTTTAAAAAATAACGGTTTTTCGATCTTCAAGCATCGAAAACGAGGTAGGAGACTGCTCTCTACCAGGCTATAACTTTGTTAATTTTGCGAATCGAGCTAATTCCTTTTACAGATTTTATATATTTTCTATATCAAATATTTGCAAAATATAAAAAAAAATCAATTTTTTTATCTGCTAAAATACTCCCTTAATGAATAAATTGTTATTGAATGATTATTAATGCTTTATAAAGCTTTCTTATTTTTGCTTCAGGATTAACTGCGGTGCTGACATTGTCGGCATCACAATCAATACGGTGGCAAAAATTTAATCCAACAAGCAATTCAGTAAAAAAACAAGTATTGTGTGCCTTCCGGATTTAATATATATTACTGATAAGCATACGTTCCGTGTTTTTTCGATATGTACACATGTTATTGTATGAGAGGCATACATACGCTTTCCAATCTGTTCTCACATACTCAAATATACTGATTTCCAACAATTCCGTCTCGTATAGGCAATCGGTTGTTACAGCGGTATTAAATTATATTCAGTAATTTATACGAGTTTATTCAAACTCATACAAATATAATTAATGAACGTTATTGGGCAGACAGACTACTGTGATAATTATATGAATTATGGTTATTATTAGGAATCATTGTTCGAGTATAAAAGAAAATCAGAGAGCGTTAGATTTTTCGAGAGAATGCGCAGCGTGCGGTTGTTAACTTGCGATGGAAACATCTCAGATCAACAAGCATGATACAATCTTCGAGATTATTATTTAAGGAAAACGCCGGAAAAAAGCATAATAATAACTATAAAAAATAACTATAAAAAATAATAAATATAAATATAAGTATATGATAATTATATGCAACAATATATACATAAATGTATATGTTAAATAGAGTGAAACTTTTACCGAAAACAAATACTCATTACGTGTCAGTTTCGATTGAAATTATATAGCTCTTCTTTATAAATATTAATTTTAATATGTGTAATTATTGTTTCAATAAATAAATTATGATTAATCATAAATTATGATGTTTATGAAAAAAAAGTAGTTATATTCTTTGGCCAAAATTGATACACAATCGAAATTTCAGTTTTTGGTTTTGTCCGAAATTTAATTATTGTTTCAATATAAATTATGATATTTACGAAGAAAAAATATATGATATATGGGCATGTCTATACATATGGCTTTTATAAGATTCCTATTTTTTAATTTTGATTTCGGTTTCGGTTGAAATTGCCATGTAGCCGAATGTTTAGATTCAGTTTCGACAAAAATTTCGATCGAACTATAATATTAAATGATAATTATATGTATAATAACTATCATTATGTTTTTTCTGGGTATAGCTTGGTGAAACGATACGTGATGAGATGCAATGTAAGACGACCTTCTGATATTATATACCTTTAAAACGTTTGGAAGAGTGAAGAATTGTCTCCAATCCCCTTGACCACCGACACACCAACTGACTCCGCGTGCCTCGATAAAGGTTCCTACAGCAAATTCCTCCAATGCGCCACTTCCGGCTACTAAAGAATCACCGAGACCACCTATTACATCGATGTCACCCGGTCTTAATCGGTGCACATTGTCTGGTATTGACAGGGACCTTAATGCATGAAACAGAAGTTTACGTGACTTTTCTTTTTGTTCATTAATAATTAATTAATAATTAATTAATACCACTTAAGTTTTAATTTAATGCAACAGTCCCCCCTTCCTCTCCCCAAAAAACTCTTACTTCATGCTTTTTTCCTTTTTTCTAAAAACAGTTTTTTTTTATTCTGATGTATTTTTTTGTTCTGATGAAATCCTGTTTGGAACTCTGGTTAGTCAAAACGTTTAATTCGCCGTCACCTGTCGCAGTTAATGAGCCCGCAAAATCCTTCCATTTCTCTTTACCGTTTCGATGCAGCGAAGCGAGGCACGACGTATTGATAAACGCGTTTCAACCCAGCCGCCGACAAAGAGATGAAATCGTATTGGTCCGCGAGTTTTCGACAGGCCTGTGTAAAGGCAAAATGATACAATAACGTTTACAACAATAACTAGTAGTACTACAATATCTATTTGATTGACCACTGCAAATTGGCGCTAGCTTTTTATTCGAATCTTTTTTTTGCATTTTTTTCTTTGTTAAATCAATTTGCAATGGTATAAACGCAAGTATTAATTTTCTTTTTCATAGAACTTTATAATTACTTATATCCATAATTAGTTAATATATATATTTTCAGCTTAATTCCTGTTCCTTATCTTCACCAACCCACGCGCAGGCTAAATGTCGAGAATCGGCCAAAATGTAAATTCCGGCACTGGCGTAAATAATTATATTATTATATTTTTCTTTCTTTTTAAATAATAATATTTATATTATATATACTAACCATTCCAGATATAAGTAATTATATAGTTTTATGAAAAATAAATTAATACTCGTTTTTATCATCGATTGATTTAATAAGAAAAGATAAAAAAAACAATACTAAGTATACATGTACAAAAAAAGATTCGATATAAAAAGCTAGCGCTAATTTGCAATTGTCGATCAAATATAGTTATTATATTTATGTCCTTTACACTTTACACAGACCTCGCCAAAGCTTGGGAGTGGAAAGCTTCTACCTCTCCGCCGCTGCGCCGTCTCGGATGATTTGCTGAAATACTTCCACCTCTCCGCTGTTTTGATAGAATAAAATGGTATGACGAAGAGGTGGAAGTAATCGATACATCAACTGAGAAGGCGGAGTGGTGGAAATGTTTCGACACACCTCACCACCTCACTAGCCGAGTTAAAAGTTTTTTTTACACTGATTAACGCAGTCCTATGTCTAAAACTCGGCTGATTTATTTACGACGAAGTCTTGAAACATAATTTCGTCGAAAATAGAGACATGTTCGTATTATAGAATATCGTAATTATCGATAAAAAGAAGAGAAGAAAGAGAGAGAGAGAGAGAGAGAGAGAGAGAGAAGA
>NW_012130119.1:1100829-1104235 GCF_000143395.1 Atta cephalotes | reverse complement strand
AGAGAGAGAGAGAGAGAGAGAGAAAGAGAAGAAAAGACATACAAAGAATGATTATTAATTTTAAAGTATTATACTTTCAAAAATTTTTTTGTTACTTTTAATTACACATAGCTGTACCTGCCAAGATGCACGTTGCAAGGAAATGAGACATCATCAGGAATTATCGATTGCTTTCGTACGCCGTTGTATTGTGACGGATAAGAAATTCCCATTTTATCAATTTTATCCTAAAAAAAAATTATGTGATTTAAATGATTCACACTTCCGTGTTTACATTATATTTCGCGCGAAAATGTTCATATAAGTTCATATAATTTTATCGTATTTAAATATATCTTTATTAACTTTCGGACAGCGGACGTCGTAGCGCACGGCGGACGCAGAATCAAAAGAGATCCAAAATGAAATTGTTGAAAAATGAAATTGTTTTAAAAGCAGTTTTTTATTATTAAAAGGTTTTATTAAAACGTTTGAAAAGCGGTTTTTTATTATATGTAGTAAATTATTTCAAATATGTAGAAGGAGAAATAAAAACATATATTTATCGTAGAAACAAATTTATTCATTTATTCATTTTTTGCAGTTGAACGCGAGACCCTGCGTCCGCTGGCGGAAAGTTAAATTAAATTAAAACCAATATTTGCTGGAGCATAATAACACTGATAATGTGGAATGTTTCAGAACAGAGCGTAAAAAGTATTTATATATTGTTACGTCCGAGAACGATTGAGCTCGCGTTTCCACGTATTTCCGCGCTTATGTACTTTCAGACCCGCAGCAATATTTAAATACTTGTGTAAAAAACGAAATGATGGGACCCGTACATCCGTAACCGTATTTTAAAATTAATCGTACTTTTTTATAAAATGCACAAGTAAACGATTATAGTTTATAATTTCTCCTTCAATAAAGAACATACAACTATTTTAATGCCACTCTAATCAATAGACAATTACTTCAGTAAAATGATATTCATCATTAGATGCTTGCTTTGGTAATTTATGTTTGTGCAATTTGCAAACACGATTTACCATTTGATTGTAACTTAACTTTAATTCTTTGCAAGTATACATATATATATATATAATGCATTATCTTAGTATTAAGAACATTCTCGAGACAATATAAGTCTTTTGTATATTTTTGACAGAACATTGATGTCAATTAGCGCATTTTGCATACGACAAGGTTTACGGTGTTCTCATCAATTTCTACTTCTCCTCAAGTAACCACAACCACAACAGTGTTATCAAAGAGATTATATGTTCAATCCAATTATACGTGCAGAACGATGTTTGTACGTTTGCAAACGCTTGTTAACAAGTTGTATAAGCACTGTGTACTATTAGTTCTATACAAAACTACATCACGTCGCATCGCGATTGAAACCCTGGCTTATATATGTATACCTAGTCTGTCGCAATATAACAGCGTACAGCGGCCTAATACATTCTTTTTATGCTAATTTACAAACGAATATGACTTGTTTATCAAGCTTTTAAAACATTAATCTTTTTTATCAATTTTTTCTATTATATATAATTATATATATAATTATATATAATTATTATATATAATAATTTTTTCACGATACATTACATTATAATACGTTTTAGTTAATTTATATTTTAAAATAATTTATTAATTAATAATATTTTTAACATTAAAATTTAAGTGTTTAATTTTACTACAGTATGTATTCCTATAATATCTGTTACATACTGAATTTAAATGAAGGAAAAGAGAGTGATTTATTTTCCATTTTTTTTATTTCGAAATATAGATTTGAAGTTTTGAAAATAGTGTAAAGAGTACATGTAACGTCACATATAGTTTATAACGATTCAAATATGTTTTAAAAAAATACATCCGTTATGTGATAGAAGTACGGGTCAACAAAACCGATGAAACAAAATGTTCCGATCTTTCTCCTCAATTAATTTTTTTTTTTCGAACTACGTCCTACTAGATCCACGTAACGTTAAGTTGTCTCTTCACAGTATTGATTTTTAATTAACAATCTTTTTTAACAACTTGCACAGACATTACACTCGAATTTCGACATCATGTTGCAAAATATATAATAATTTTCATGATTGTAAATATTTCTGTGAAATTGCGGGGAGAATATTCTGTTTCATATGAATAATCGCGTTATATTTGGACGTGAAAATAATTTCTATCAATCTGTGGGTGAAACGAAAATTACAAAGCATGATTTGTAACGGATTTGAGTGGCCGTACACTGCATAAAAGCCATTGAATATCGATTCTATTTGATAAAATGGAAAAATATAAAAAGCATACTTCAAAGTAAAATACACATTTTTTCCAATAATAAAATGTATTGAAAATTTAGCAATTTAACCCATTCTCTTGCAATTTCTTCTGACGATTAAATCGATGTTGATTAACGTATTTAACATTCGACACATATCACTCTTGTTTTCTTCTTGCTTTGCTTATATTCCACTGCGTCGCGTAACGACGTATATGCTGACATTATATGTATATATAATTTAGCATGCTTACACTATCGTAAGATTATTCATATTAAACAATTTCACATCAAGCTGTGCATACATCAGACCGCACCGAGTATGTCCAATCAATATTTGCTTCGCAAATCACGTACGATTTCTCGTATAATACGGATGCGTACAGTGGCCTCTTGCATGCTAAAATATTTTCGGTAATCTTTTTGTGATAAAATACCTTTCGTCAGCTAGACTAACAGAATTTGTGAACAAGCAAGACCGCTCTCACTTTCGTTTACAAAAATTAACATTACTGGAAATAAATTTCTTTTTTTCATATGATTGTGCTATATATTTATCACATATTTATACATTTCGAATAACTTTAATATTTTTTTATTTTGTATAAAATTTTTTCTTTTTTGCATAATACAAAATTATTTTATTATAAATTTTGTTTATTATAAATTTATTATAAATTTTTGTTGAATATTGAATAAGAGAAAGAATCCTATTTTTAATTAAAGTAAATTTTAGTATTTAATAATAGTTATGTGCAAATTTTTAAATACATTTTCCAATTCTACAAACAAAATTATTTTATCAATATAAAAATGCGTGTTATAATTAATTTTAAAAAAATGATTTAAAAGGAAGAAGAAAATAGGACAATGGCAGTGATGCGTGCAATATTCGAGACTTCAAGATTCTCGTCTCGTCTTGCTTTTAAATCAAGACATTTATTTTTCATCTTTTTTATTTATAATATAGAAGAAATATTGAAGTTTGGAAAATAGTGTAGAGAGTGTAACGTCACATATAGTTTATAACGATTCAAATATAGTTTTAAAAAAATACCATTATGTAACAGAAGTCACAAAACCGATGAAACAAAATGTTCCGACTTTTTTCCTCAATTAATTAATTAA
>NW_012130119.1:1091195-1094577 GCF_000143395.1 Atta cephalotes | reverse complement strand
GGATATGTATGGTTACATTACCAAAATCAGATATTAGCTAAATATCCAGTTGGCGTCTTTAATTATCAGATATCATATTCACAAATCAGAAATACATATTTAGCAATGTGTAATATTATAAATTAATATTGTTATTAATATATTATTATTATAAATATATATATTATATATATATATATATATATATATATATATGAGACTAAAAATTGAATGAATTAAAGTTACTTTAAAAGTAATTATTTCTAACATTTCATAAATAATATAATTTAGATTATTTTCTATTTTATATTAATCACTTACTGTCGCATAATATCATAATATATTGATTTATAACGTTGAAATGCGAGACCAAACAGGCAGGAACACTCGATTTCTGTTGTAATGAAACATTTGAATGATGGTCTTCCTTTACGAGTATCGACCAAGTTCTTTAAATGTGGTGGCGGAATCAACGCTACAAAAGTCCGCGGCAAATTATCTCTTAATATCCGCAAAACCTGAAGTAGTTCGATTTTGTGATTTTCAAGAATTGACCAAGGTGATGAAATCCAACACATTTCATTACAAAAGTCATTGGCTCCAATCATTAACGAAATCAACTGTAAATCAAAATAATTTTACATGATTTTATATAATTTTATATAATTTTAATCAAATTACTTTATTATTGTCAGTAATTCTCATTTCATTTGTAGTTAATTAATTTAAATTATATTGTAACTTTTAAAATATTCAACTACAAACAAAAGGAAAATCTCTACAAACGGTTTTGAATTAAGATATGTTAATAATTTTTCTTTACCTTAAAGTCGGATAGCAGTTATTCTTCTAAAAATCTCTATTTTATTATTATGAGTTTTATTGGACTACAAACAATTACGAAATACTATATATTGTTCAAATTAAATACAAATTCGGAGATATTCGAACTGGACTAATTAGTTTACCAAATCGTATTATAAAATTCTTTTACAGAATATAGTCTAATGTGTCTTACGTTTCAACCTTCAATATGTAAACTCCACTTCAGTGAACAAATTAAAACTTAATACAATTACATACAGTATAATCGCATATAATTTCAAATTCAAAGAACAATAAAATGTTTATTACTGTGTACTCCCCATTGTTTTATGTTCAACTTCTTAGTGATCCGTTTATCATTTTTATGATATCCTGCGCTTTATGTTATTCGAGTCCAATAAAGCCTTTATCAATCCGATGCAGATTCGTTGTGTAAATAAATCAAATTAGGAGAATTCATGGCTTTTAAACCATGTACTAGAGACAATCTTATATTGAATGTGCCATTACTAAATTTCCTCTGTTATAATATATAATGTATAAGATTCATCAACAACTTAAAATTGAGTAACTTTTCTTATTGTCGACGCAATACACAATGACATATTAGACACCTACAATAATACCGGCAGTACTGTTTTTTCAAGGGAATTTTCAAGGGAGATGTATATGAAAAAGTACTTTATTATAGTGTTTTGAAAACGACTCGACTTCAGCTACAAGAATATGTAATAAAAAAATTGAGATTCTCATTTAAAAAATTCAAAATTGATCTTGATAGTGATAGATCTGATCTTGGTAGTACTTCCTATCCATTGTTTCTATCTTTTTTCCCCCAAGAAAACCTTCAACTTTTGTGTAAAACTTTTTTTCTATTTCTCTTAGTTTCTGAGAAAAACTTTTTGAGCGATAACATTTTCATGGAACCGATCCAAATCTGTGTGCACGAACGGATCCACGGGCGGATATCGAAGGTTACGTTTCTCAATTCCTTTTAATAAAAACATACAGAATTTTTTACATAAAAATAAGATATTTTATCATAAATATAGCGAATTAAGTTATATCCCAAAATGCATTATCTAAGAATGTCTTGAAATTTTCGTCTTAAGTAATTTAGATATTAATAAATATACCTGTAAAAGATGAGTTCGAATTACCATCTCGATTTTTTTATATATAACCAATCAAATATCGCAGATTTTTCTATATCTACTATTATATAATAGTATAGCTATTTTTGCTGTGATGACACGAATTTTCATAACTTCTAAATCACTTTCCAAAAGTTAATAAAAAACGTGTTTTAAATAATTAAATTCGTGAGGAAACTTGTGTAACAACACCGTAAATATTTATCGCATGATTAAAGTTGAATAATAAAAATCTTGATTTTATATATTTTTTCGAGAACTGATGCTGTCCAACTAGATATAACAACGTCGCATTTTCAAGGACCGACAAGGAAGTTGTCTTTCGAATTCTTATCTTTCTTTGCGAGAATCGCTTTACATTTTTTTTGCTAAAACTATACTTTTGATATATTTTCCTTTTTAACGCAATGATCTGGACATTTTTTTCGTATAAATATCTTGATATATATATTGTGCCTATATTGTCGATCGTCTGCGCGCAAAAATGCGATTTTTGTCACAATCTAATTTCTCGTATTTATTATGTGATAGGGAAATTTCCTTTTTTTAAATTAATTTATTTTATTATGATTTAATTGTAAGTAATAAAATACTTCGTTTCATTATTTTTAGATTTTACATAGCGATATATTTGTTTGAAATTTAGAACCATTACATATTTGAGTCTGTCATTGACTCATATAGTTGGGGTATAATTATTTTAACAAAATATGACAAGCAATGAAACCATTCAGTTTTTTTGCCATAGAAAAAGTTAGTTTAAAACTGTAACTGTCCAGTTTTTAATTGAATAATTACAAACAACGAAATGTAGTAATAGCATATGCTGTATTGAATTTTTTTCGTTGTAACAAATTGAATTTGTCAAGCGCAATATACCTTCCAATGTTTCTGCACATTTATCCGCGGATCGTTTTTTATCTTCTTGATTAGCATCTCCGCCATGTATATCATATCCGCAGATTCGGCACCAGATTCAGCAATGTTCAATTGTGATGCTTTGTCAGTGGTCAAAGAGTCTCCCAATGCAAATCCTATCAAATTGGGGTTGAATTCCTAATGTATTAAAAATTTATGGGTGACTAATTTGCACACGCATATATATATTTGGTTAGTAAAATCTTTAAATCAGGCCTGTCCAAAACTTGACTCGTTAGCCGAAATATTTCTACCTCTCCGCGTGCCGTCTCGCTCTACCGACGGCGGAGAGATAGAAAACGTTTCAACTCACGAGCTGAATTTTGGACAAGCCTGCTTTAGAGCCTGTTTTTGTAAAAATTAGATATAAATATTATTAAGCATCAAGATTCGCTTCATATACACACACACACACACACACACACACACACACACACGCGTGTGTGTGTGTGTGTGTGTGTGTGTGTGTGTGTGTGTNTGTNTATTATTATTTATTATTATTATTA
>NW_012130119.1:1083013-1087302 GCF_000143395.1 Atta cephalotes | reverse complement strand
ATCTATTACATCTTATACGTTGATCAGATTGCATTTTGCTAAAAAAAAGTCGTAGAATTTAATTTCAATTTACCTTAATTATGTTGGGAAGAGTTAAATATTCTCTCCACGTGCCTTGGCCTCCACCAGTCGCAGTAACTCCTCTGTTTTCTATGGCGACTTGAAGCACATTATCTGCAAAAATTCCAGCTCCAGCTGTAAGAGAATCACCCATCGCAGCAATGACATCAATATCACCTGGTCTTAATTTATGCACTGATTCTGGCACTTCTGGCGACCGACTATCTAAAATTTATCACCAGTCAGACAGATTCCTTTCAAGTACACATTATTTTATATTCTAATCTATTATTGTTTTAATAATAATTTGGAATCGATAAACACAACTTGGAATCGATTATTCTTCAATGAAACCTCGAACTGACGTGCAGTAATTTTTATATGGTAATAATAATTGAAATAAAATCACACATACTTTTTAATTAAATAAACCTTACTCTGTAATAAAATTTTAAATTATTAAAATTGTTTAAGATTTTTGTTATTTATTGTATATACAATATTGCGTAATAATTAATTTTGTTAAAAGAAAAATTCTAATTAAGTTAAACGAACATTTAAAAATATTGAACTGCAAATAAAATGCCTTATTTATTTGTTATTAAAGATGTTACTAGTATATAAAGTCTCATAACTTTTAATGACAATATTTTTTTTTATAAAAGTATATATTCGTACTAACCTGTGAAGAGCCAAAATAATTATGGAAATGAATAATTGTTGATAAAAAAAATGAAAAATAAATTTTCAAGAACCTACCTGTTACATTACAAGGAAATGGAACATAATTGGGAATACTTTTCTGCATTTTGTTTGCTCTTCTTGCTATTTGCAGATATTTTTCCTCCATTCCTGTTCTACCTACGAGATTAACAAATCGAGTGTTACAATTTACAAAGAAGATAGTACACACAATTGCATTATAAATTATCTCTAAAAATGGATTTATTTTATGAAATAAAATGGATTGACTTAATTTAATAAAGTACAGAATTATATGAAATGTATATTTGTTATGTTGACCAATTATAATACAAGAATAATCATAACTATCAAAAATATTTATCACAAATTTCTTCAGATAAATTCAATTTGTGAAGATAGACATAATATTTTATTAGTTATGATTATTTTTATACATTAATAATAGGCTAAAATAATTATATCTTTTATTTTACAAATTTATTTTTACAAAATAGATCCATTTTTTAAAAACAAAAATGTATAAATTATACATTTTATGTTGCTTTATTAGTTTATTTCTTTTGATAAATACTTTTAATTTATTGCTAAAAGATCTTCACTTTTATTATTTATCGCATGATTCGTGTAGTTGTAAGTTACGTACAACTTAAAATATCAAATTATATAATATTATAAATTTTGTCTTCAAAAAAATAAATTTAGGAAATAAATTATTTTTATTTATTTGTAATCAGATTTTTACATAATTATGCCATAAATTCTATGTTTAAAAATGATTTTTGAAGAAAGTAAGTATTTTTTATGAATTTATCTTTTATTTATGGAATTATTTACTTATTCATTTATTTTAGGATAGAATTTATGACACGATTATGTAACATTTTCAATTATACATCGAATTTAGCAAAAGAAATAAAATCATAGTTAAATAATAATGAAGTACAGAATAATAATGAGATCCTAAATGCAGTACGGTACGTGCGTTGAATTATCGGACAAAATGATGAATTATGCAGAAGAGCAGCTAAAATAGGAAGAAGTACCGCGAAGACGCGAGTTACATTCGCTTATCGCGTTTACCGGAAAAAAAACCTGCTTCCTTTAGACTACGTCATAATCACGTATGCGTGTTTATTATTATTTTAATCGATTATTAGTCAGCAAAACAGATTATGCTAATAAGACATTTAATTATATAGCAGAAGCAACTTTCATAAAAAAAAACTCAGGATAAAAAAATCAAAAATGTAAATAAAAATTGTACCATTACAATCTTAATCATTATGCTGTGAGAATTTTTTCTTTCCGTCCTTAGAAAATCATCGTAAAATTTCCAAAATATATCTAATATATTTAATATAATATAAATTTATGTATAAATTATAAATATAATTTATAATTATAAATAAATATGTTTACAGAGAATAAATGACAATAATTTAATTATTTAGAACATATTCGTAAGTATTCGTAAAAATTCCGATAATTAAGTACGCATTATTCATCTTTAATGCTAATGACATGTTGTGGAAACATAAATATTTATATTATTCGTATAATCTCGCATATCGAATCTTTGATTATCATATCTATATAAAAACTTGAGGTAGCTCGCATAATATATCGCATTCCTCACCGTTTCTTAGATGTTTATAATATTGTCTATCAGTTAAAATATTTTGAATATATAACGGAAAAAATATATATTATTCTTTCGAATCAGACTTACCTTATTATTAATTGTTATTACACTATCGATGTACATCAATTATATATATATATATAGATAACTGCTTTATATCTTAAGAAAAGATTATGATTTGTATGTGTAAAATATTAAAAAAAGAAAAATTTCAAAACATAAATTGTAAGAATATATTGGATATTTTACTTCTTCATGCATTATTTTATTGCAAATATTTTCTTATCATTTTTGGAATTATTTTTGGAAATTTTTAATATCAATTTTATTTACATTATAATTATATTAATGAAATTTTCACATAAAATTAATAAAGAATAAAATAATTTTAGAATTTATTTTAGTTTTCCAAAGTTTAATTTAGAAGCTTTTCTTCTTCTTTCGCTATAATTAAAAAATTTTTAAGTCTTTAATATTTTTGCTAAGGAAAGATCAAAAGTAATTAAATAATCTATTTAGAAATGTTGCTCAAGAGAAATGGAATATTCTGTATAGTGACTAGTATACATATATTCTCTTCGTACGTTTATCTTATTCTGAATAAGATAAACATTTCAAGCATAATTGCATTGTAGTAATCTTAGAAATTAACAGGATAGGTACGAAATAATATCAGCTAAGATTCAATTAAGGTGCGTTCCACTCGACGGTCGCAACGCTCGCGAGCATCATTTCATCGTTATTATTTTCATGTATTTAACAGTATTTAGTGGAACGTGTATTTCAAGGCTTTGTTGATAGATATATAATTACATTGATATGCCCATGCTACAGCGAATCTCTGCGCACTGAATTATATAACGAGCGAAACAAATTGACAAGCAATTTCCCAGAAGAGACGGTCCGCGCCTAAATTTGATCTTGGCTGAAAGCTGTCAACACACGCGAACGAACTCGTTTCTTTCTCTAACGTTGCTCGCCTTTACTTTGATTGTCTTTGATTTCTTTGTGTATATTAATAGTCTTGTACCCTTGTGTGTTATTATATTGGCGATCCGGGAACGTCATAAATGAGCGGAAATATCAAGGGCATTCTTAAACAAGGGGCGTTCTTAAACAAGGGGTTATTTACAGTTCAGAGCGTCGCACGTGCAACATTTTGAAAGCTCATCCGAATGAACTTCTCTTCTCCCCTGAGAAAAGAGAGAATTAGGAGATACATCAACGCTCGCTAGTGATTCAAAGGCTTTCTGACATCTCTTCCCCCCAAACAAATTTACTCCTCAGTGAATTTATAAAGAGGCTTAGCTAAGATAATCCCTTCACAAATTATAATGTGAACTAAAACCAAAAACCTTTGTTATTATTTATTTTTTTGTTATCAAAAAGAGATTACATAATTTCGGCTGGAGAACGTGAACTAAATCCTAAAAAACTATTTATTTTTTGCAAAATAGGTCACATATTGCATATGTTAATAAGCAGAAAAAAATTGCTACTAAAATAAAGGACTGGCCTATTCCGCATAGCAAAAAATAGTTTTTTAAAATTTAGTTCACGTTCTCCTAGCCGAAATTATGTAACTTCTCTTCTCGAAAAATTATGCTTAGGATTTCTCTTCAAGTTTGCCAATCGAAATCGCTTTAATCGATAAGACTTCCCTTAGATTTGCAATCTCTGATCGGAAAACGGAAGTAGATCACACATTTTACGGCAGTAACTTCTGTAAAACTAATTTAGAGTTTTATGCTCTTTTTTATGTACGTATTATATGCGTGTTTAATTATTTCGCGAACGTGAGTGCGCGGGAGCGTCACGAATATTGATCGGAACAAAATGTCGCGGTGCAACAATATATATATATATATATATATATATATAT
>NW_012130119.1:1073423-1077594 GCF_000143395.1 Atta cephalotes | reverse complement strand
ACACACACACACACACACACACACACACACACACACACACATATATACACACACGCGCGCGCGCGCGCGTATGCAACGTATGAAAACTCTTTTTGCACTGAAAAAAAATACTAAATTTTAATAAATATTTATTTGAAAAATTCTGAATAAATATTTACTAAATGAACATATATTTGTTTGATATAAACATTAATGATCAGTATGTCATAACATTTTCAACTGTGAAAAAGTCATTTTCATTTTAGAAATGGTTTAGAGTCGTTTTCAAGATGCAACGCAAACTACATAAAATATCGATTTTATAATCTCTTCACCTATTCCACAACTATACTCTACATATCAGGATTTTTGAACAAAATCTTTGGCTTTAACATAATAATGAATTTGAAATGAACGTCTATAATTGTAATCGTATATCAAAATAAAAATTGAAAAATGATTTAGGACAAGAGCACACATAAATAAAGTGTTATTAATAAAAGTCCCTGGTAATGCACATGTATGTAACCATGCATGAGCATGACACAGTTTTAATTGTTTTTTATCACAACAATCGGCCGCACTTGTCTATTGTGTGCTCTTGTCCTTAAAAAAAGATTTCAGTAGTGACAATACTATAATAAGAATAAAAACACATGATAGAAAAAGGTCGACTATTATGCCGTTTATGAAAAATTCTTGGTTGTGTATGTAATAGCATATACGAGTACAACACAATTTTAATTGTTTTCCATAAAACGACAATCCTCAACCAACACTTGTCTATCATGTGCTCTTGCGTGTTTTTAATGCAATTTGCGAGGAAAATATAAGAATAGAATTTTCAAAGAATTTTGTATCATTCATATCACTAGTTAAACATACCGAAAATATCGAAACTCCAATTTCGTAAGGAACGGAGCAGCATGATGTTAAAGGGCGAATCGAGGGCAGTCTTCCTTTCCATTGCCAATACAGATATATGTAGCAAAATGTAATAGAATTGGCACCATTTCCACATTGTTCCGTGGTGCAGAATCGATTACGAGAATTTAAAGTTGTTTCGACGGTATCGACTGAACTCTGATACTTGGTGATTTGCAACAGACACGTGTTGCACCGTCCGAGATCGAGGTATTCAATGACCCATCACAGAGCCGAACATGCAAAGAAGACTCGGATGCAATGGAAAACTGAGACCTTGATCGTACCGTCTAGCAACCAAAGACAAGGCCGCCTTGTTCTATGTTGTCATAGCAACAATAAACTATGAATAACTGATTTCAGAAATATTGGAATAAAGACCATTATTCAATCACTCATAGATTTTAGTTATTCAACATTACTCTTCAAATTTAGCAATCAAGTAGTCAGTATCGGAATAATTAATGAGTGATAATTTTTTATACAAGATGTGCAAACGAAAGTTAATAATAAATTAAAGCGATTTTTATAATACATTTTATAACACGTGCATATAATCTTAAATTAAAATTATTAACTATTCGTAAAATATTGACTGTATAAATGCATCAATATATTGTATACACTGCTATATGTTTATTACAAGGATAGATGAAAAACTGATCTTCTTTTGTAAGTAAAGATGTAATTGTCTTCAGCATGTGTTTACTGAATTCAGCGTGTGTTTCTTTTATAAGAAAAAAAAATGTTAATTATATAATCTCACTTATTAGTTTACAGAACTTATAAAAATAAGACTTTTCTAGTTTAAAGATGCATTTATAGTAGTAAGACTTGATAAAATTTTATTTAAAATTAATTACTTGGATAATTTTTCGGTATATAACTTAAATCAAACCCGTATACATCACATTACTGATTGTCGTGATCACAATAAGTGTTTTATTAAACATTAAACATTGTTCCTGTACAGTAAAATTGTTTTTTAACTAGAAGAAATTGTCTTTGTTTCAGTTTACATCTCGACTGTAATTAAATCACATCGCGATTTATTTTAATGCTGTATGTGCAATGCATCAATAAAGTGCATCGAATGAATTGCAAAATTTCTTTTTTTCTTCGTTAAAATATATGCACATATAAAAATACATACGCATACACACAACTTGTGCTTTGGTGACTCATACTTTGAGAAAAAGATAAATACTAAATTAACTTTTTGTTTAAATAGTATTAACTAAATATTTACTAAATATAAACATATTTATTTTTATTTATTTATTTATTTAATACAAGAACCATTATTTCACCGTTAACTATTTTTTTTTATTTAAAAAATATTTAATTTGCCTAAGTAAATGTTAAATTAGTATTACTCAAACAAATATATATTGTTAAAAAAACAATTAAAATTAATGCTCATTCAGTTGCACAGCAATAATAATACAATTGCAAATAAACAATGATTGAACAAGTAAGATTGTTAGAATATATAATAATAATAATATTTTCTAACACCTTACTTGTTCAATCATTGTTTATTTTTGCAATTGTATTATTATTAGCTTTAACAGCAATACGTTTTAACTATTACAGAATCTTTATCAGTTTAAATCTATTTATTGAAGAGTTATAAAGGAATAAATATTTATTAAAATTTAGTACTTTTTTTTCAGTGTATAAAAGTAAAAGAAAATAACTGTCGATAAATTTCCATTAATGTTATCCAAAGTTTTATATTAAAGATATAAAAATAAACATAATAATTAAAATAATAATTATACTAATTAAAATTAAAGAATAATATCTTCATGCCTTTATAAATTTGGCAAGAGTTATAACAAAAACAAATCTTAAAAGGCCGCATGTTAGCGGAGAAGACATCAAAATTAATGCCAAAATTTATCATATTTTAATATCAACAGACTTGTATCAGCAATTTGTTCGAATATGCAAAATAGTCTATGAGCTTCGATTGGAATTGTAAAAAAGGCAAGAAACAGTGGGTTTAAAATATTTTCTAAATGAATAATATTATTTGTACTGTAATACTCTGCAATTGTACATATTTTATTGTTTGGATAAACATCCAGAAATCTTAGAAAATATCAGATTATTTATCCTTTTTGAGAGGAACAACATGCATAAAGTGTTGACGCATATACAATGCATACGTTCGTGTTATGTTGTGATTTATATATTCAAGGTATTCCAGCCTTTCAATTGCCGATGCACTACAAATAACACGCAACGCTCTGTAATGATGGAAAAAAACATTTGAAAAATGTGTGATGAGACTAATAAGCATCTTATATTCACATAGTTATCTTTTTTTCAAATATGATTTGCAAATAGTTATGCATTATTAGTTTATGTAATCTACATATTCTTTACATATTCTTGTATCATTGTACAATTGATTACGTATAACTATTATACATAATACGTAAAATTTTTTATTGTAGAAAAGATTAGAAAAGATTTATTTACAAAATAAAAATTGTAGTCAAGACAAAAAAATTAAAATTCAATATGTGTACATTAAATTAAAATAAGAACTTTTTGGATTAAATAAAGAGAAATAAAAACAGCATAAGTAATACTACTCTAGCAACATAATTCATTAGTGAAACGTTGGTAACAATGTTGTACCGAGCGATGAATTGTACTGCTAGGAATTTACAACAAAAAATTATTTTGAATCGAACTACGTGTCTCTTATAGATTTTTGGATGCTAAAAACGATGCTGTAAGCAAAAAGATTTTAGCACATTAAATTTCGAAGGTAATTAAAGTTTAATATGTAAAAAAGGATTTTTTTAGCGATGTTCGACATTTTTTTTATAAAAAATATAAATATATAAGGTTAACGTTATATGAAATTCCAATTAGAAATAATAAATATACTGTTCATTCTCTATAAAATGCATTTTTTTATTTCAATAGCTTATTTCTTAGTCATTTTATGAAGAATAAAAGATTATTTCAAATATGAGAACTCCGGTAGTATTATTATTATTATTATGTGCATGCAAAGTAATTTTTTAAGGTTGTTTCGATAACTATACCTTAACACTTGTATGTACAGAATAATGAAACTAATCAATTAGAAAAATATTG
Source organism: Atta cephalotes (assembly GCF_000143395.1). NCBI lineage: Eukaryota > Metazoa > Arthropoda > Insecta > Hymenoptera > Formicidae > Atta > Atta cephalotes. Next base: position 1,073,571 of record NW_012130119.1, on the reverse strand, counting down.
AAAATAATTATCTTTCAGAAATTGTACAATTTATAATATGCAACTACCTTTTCTATAAAACAACTTCTGTCTCTCCTCTCTCCTCTCTCTTCCATTCTCCCTCTCTCTCTCTCTATNNTCTCTCTCTCTCTCTCTCTCTCTCTCTCTC
>NW_012130119.1:1065664-1067395 GCF_000143395.1 Atta cephalotes | reverse complement strand
CTCTCTCTCTCTCTCTCTCCTCCTCTCTCTCTCTCTTACTCCTCTCTCTCTCTCTCTCTCTCTCTCTCTTACTCTATTTTTGTTGCTATCTCCCATTGCTGTGTCCCGTTGATATTAATAATTATTACATCAATATTCATTGTATACATCACATTCACTTACTAATTTTAATATAATCTTATTTGAATGAAAGTATTATGAAAGCAGCTTGATAGACGCTTTACATATGTATGCGTTTATATATATGACTGAATAAATCTGAAATAGTTCCTTTTCGGGACTCAATCTCCAAATCTTGCGGTACAGATTACATCAATTTTATTTAGATTAGTCACATTCGTAAGACCCCGTTGACATTATATAAACAAAAATGTTGTCAGATTTTTTATTGCAGTTTTAGTTTTTAAATAATCATAATTGAAAGTTTGTCAATGTTGAAACTCTGGAAAAAGCTAGAATCGTCGCGAATTTATCAGCCGCACGAACATATGCATATACATAATGACGATCACACATCAAGCCATCAGGCGGCACGTTTCATATTTTTATTTGGCATTGCTACCGCGTTACTTGATAAAAAAAATTTTAATTATTTTTCTAATTTCTTGTAGCAATATGGGCGTATATGCGTATGACTTACTTTTATAGCGTTATCAAAATCGATAATGTGCGTGCGCATCATCGAAAATGGAAGCAGATACTTATCACATCCGCATTGTTAAGTAACGCTATGCGTCAAGAGCGAGACACGCACATTCATATACGCACGCATTTACAAAGAAGAAATTAATATTCGAAAACATTAATTAATTTTAAAAAATTTTAATAAACAAAGATTAATATTTGAAACTCATACTTCAATTTTCATATCGACAAATATTACTATAATAATTGGTTTATTATAATAATTTGTTATGATTAAATATTAAATTTGTGCAAAAATTTAATCACCCGGTTTATTGCGGATGAGTGTAGGTATAAAATATTCGTAAAAACAAAAGTAATTAAAGATACAATAAAAAAAGTCACCGAAAATAATACAATAAATAAGAATAACAATATAAATAAGAAATTAAGATTATCCAATCTTTATAGCTACATTTTGATAAATGCCAAAATATGTACTTTGTTAATTAAATTAGAAAGAAAAGTAAATTAAACTTAAATAAAGATATAAGAGAGATATAAAAGATATAAAATGTTGTTTGGTAATGCAAAAAACAATTATGTATACAATTAAACATAACATAAACGGTGAACAGCATCGTTGTATTATATAATATTAATATTATATTATATAATATAATATAATATTATATAATATTAAATAAAGCTGCAATATATAATAAAAGAAAGCAATATTACGCGCGTTGTAATATAGTCGTTGCAGGCAATCAAAAGAAATAGAAAGTCGTGTTGATTTACAGTCAGTAAATTGAAATCTTTTCGAACAATCAAGAAATAAATAGAAAAGACATGACTGTTCACGAAATATTAACGCGACATTCTATGTGTCATCTTCCATTATATATAATACGGACACTTGTATAAGATTTTCTTGTGTATAATAAAATTAACGTATCTCTATTAACGTAAATATAAGAAAAACTAACGTTTCTTATAAGTAACTGTCGAGCTAATAATAAATAAATATTCATAGCCCCCCCCCTTCTCTCTCTCTCTTTCTCTCTCTCTCTCTCTCTCTCTCTCTCTCTCTCTCTCTCTCTACTC
>NW_012130119.1:1060041-1065644 GCF_000143395.1 Atta cephalotes | reverse complement strand
TTTTTTCTTCAGATCACTTTCATTAATTACTAGGCGCGTGTAATGGGCACACCTGCCTGTAAATCCCTTAGCATATGAGTTTGCACAAATATTAAGGTATGTTTGTAGCGCGCCTACTTTCATCTAAATAAATATTCATTCGTCATAGTTATTCAGTAATAATTTCTTATAATATTAAACAAAGTATGTTATAAAAAAATGATAGAAGGACTGACTGGTCTAACTCTCACTAACTCATCTATCTAAATTTTTTTTTCTATTTAAGAGTTCTATTAACTTTTTATTTAAAATATATAATATTATTTGTTGATATTTTGTATTTTATAATATGAAATTAACGCAAGTATGCATCCTAAGTATGCCTTGGTAAACAGATTCCTGTGTCAGGCATTCATGACCCTATGTGTGTCATTTGTGGCGTTGAGGAAAAAAAAAGAAAAAAAGAAAAGAGCACGTGGTGCGTTATATATGCGTGTTCGTCGCGCTTGTTTACACTAACATCCTTATAACGAGACAATTGATTTCGGTCACACGAGGGATTACCTTGGGCGAGTGAGCGATAACGATGTCAGGAGGGAAGGATATTATTACATACGATACCAACAGACAGATGTGCATAGTAAGCACTAAAACATTATCTTGAAGCTCGCACGAGTTTACGAGATTCAAGCGATGCCGCAATCACGTGCGTTATTCGACCGTTTAATTGTATCGTGGAGCGAGTGAAGAAAGGATTGAATCGTAGTACTGCCTATTAAATCCGTTCTAATTGTTTTAAAATAAAATCATTCGTATCTTTCGAATCTAAAAGAGATTTCGATTAAGCCCTGACTAATTTAATCAGTGATTAATTCAATTAACAAAATTTTGCTCGCAATAAAATTTCTAATTATATGCATAATTTATTCTCAATAATATATTGTTAACAAATTTTTTTAAATTTTGTTGGTTTAGCAGATGCAATAATTTGTTAAAAATAAAATGAGCTTTGATTTATTTCGATATTTCAGTTGTTCGCAAATTATCGAACAATATTCAAAAACTGCAGTCTTAGAAAAATAAACATCTATATGTGTATTTGTATCTTATTAAGCAAAAGTTATATACGTTACTAATACATTTTTTGTAGTCTAAGATATAAATAAAAATATGTATTAAACTTAAATATTCTATCGTATTTTATTTTATTTTAAAAAATTTTAAAAGAAATTTTAAATAAAAATTGTCTTTGTATTATCGATGAGAAGACCTTCTTAAATTGATTATGCAAATAATGATATTTGTACATATTACTACATGAATATGAAATCCAAATGATAAATTTGGAGTGGTGGAAAACATGAGAGCAGATATTGTTATATAAATAAAATATTGTACTATAAATAAAATCTATTTTTATATTTTTTTCAACAAGATATTATCAAATTGCTTTTATTTCATTAATTGTAAAATAAATTTACCAGTAATATACTTCAAAATATCCTACAATATTTATCTATTTACTTCAAAAGTCTTCGAACTTGTCCACTTATATATATTTCAATCTTTTTTGTCTCAGATGAAAATTGAAACGTCCCAAGACATGACGTAGACAGCGGCAGGTGCGTGAAAAATCGCTGGAGCGGCCGCCATGAAGAATCTCGTGCCGTAGTTGTTAAGCGATGTTAGTGACTGCCTCCCCGATGGACAATTCGCCGAACACGCTGTCGGTGGTCGAGGAGGAGGCGACGAATGTCACCGACATCGACGACGCGTTCCCACCGCATGTCGACACCAGCAACATTGTCATCCATCCGGAATCACCCACCAGCAAGAAGCAGACACTGAAAACTTTCGCTGAGGTGAACACATTGCTGCAAGCCGGCAGGAAGCGGGAGGCAAAGCTGATCATACGGGAGAACGCCTGGCCACTTAACAACGGCATCAGGACGCAGCTCTGGCCGGCGCTCTGCGATCAGCACGCGCACGGCAAGAACATGCTCGACGGATTCTACTGGGACATGGTTAACCAGGTTTTTGGAACGACAGGTTAATAAATATATTTAATATATTACGCGAATCTTCGACTTGTATTTTTATTATAAGTTTGTTTGTATTAATTAAAAAGGATCATAAGTAGAATACAGCATCGCGACTATAAGATTTTATATATATATATATATATATATATATATATATATATATATATATATATACTATACTACTACTACTACTACTCTCTCTCTCTCTCTCTCTCTCTCTCTCTCTCTCTCTCTCTCTCTCTCTCTCTCTCTCTCTCTCTCTCTCTCTCTCTCTCTCTCTGACATCTGGATTTCATATTGAAATCTGACATTCGGATATGATGGTAAGAAGCGACGGCGTACAGATCAAAATTATTAAGAGTTTTATCTTTTTAAGAAATTTCCTTTCAAGGAAATCGCACAATAATGTGACAATCGAGGCCTCATAAATTTCGATACATTGCGTCGTTGATTTAGTCTTACGAAGCGATGTTTATTCTTCTTCGCTGATTCTCATTATCCAAGCAAATTGTCAAGCAAAATCAGTTGATTGTTCTCACAATCAACTGAAAAGAAAAAAGAAATTGTGCCGATTAATCATGCTTAATCCGACCGACATAATGATTTCAATCAACCGTAGTGCGTCCCTTAATTCTCCCCAATCCCAGTCAGAAATAATTCTTCGAGAAGACGTCGTTTCGACATCGTTATGATGGAAAAATTGTCGATTCGAAACTTGCTTCGAAATTTCAACATTTTCGAGTGATAAAAAATTACGTATGTAGAGAGTGCAATGAGAGTTTGATACATTTTTAATATTTTTGGTAGGATAATTGTCTATTATGGGATAGGTTCCCAATATGAGATAACAGTATTTCTGCTAAACTAATAAGCGCATGTGATTGATCTTATTATGAACTTATTACTCATAGAGTGAAACATATTTAATAGAAAACTCATTATTAAATCATGCGTACAGTAATTATGAAAAAAGATTCTTGAAATTGGATGTTGTCGAATTTTATTGAGATTAATTTTCAAACCTTGTTTTATTATATAATAAATAAATATTTGGTAATAAAGTCTGCATGCAGTGATAGAGTAAGGTATTAATAGGAAAACACGTGATATAATGATTTTTAACTGTAAAGATTAGATTTGATGATCATGAAATCGCAAGGCATGAAAATCATAATATGAGATATTTAGGGTATTCTTGGCTAATATGAGAGCTTCTAAACAATTCAATATCTCAAAGCATACTATTGAACGAAATATTAAAAATAATAATTCTATTGTTAAAATTACTCGTTAAAATTACACACACATACTCACATACACACATATCGAAAAATTATATAATTATGTATAACATTCAAATTCTTTGTTTTCCTACTTGTATGTAATATAATAAAAGCTTGTGTAAAAAGCTTATCTTTATTTTTTTTTTAGTTTTCTATTATGAGATACAAGAAAATATCTTGTATCTCATATTAGAAACCCTTTTTTTGAATGAGCAAAATCGACACTTTCGACACAAAAAAAATTTCACATACAACAAAGTATAGCTACTACCAGTCGCTAACTTTTATTTTGATGTAATGACAGTAATATATTTTTATGCTGACTAGATCAATTCAAGATTTTATTTCCAACTCGAAAATTAATCGAAATTGGAACCAAAAATCCAAATCAATAGAAATTTCGAAAAAACTTTCAATTTTTATTTTCGACATCGAAATGACGTCTTTTCGAGAAATTATTTCTGACTGGGATATTTTCTTCTTCTTCTTCTTCTTCTTCTTATTCTCCTATTTGGTTTTCAGATCCAGGAAAAAAGTCACAGTACCATGCATTGAATTTGGAACAAAGATCTTGTGATAACCTCTGCGGAAAAGTTTAAGCCACTTCTCCTCATTGTTACTGGCATGAAGTTGTGGCGAGCGACGACACGGGAACCACAGTGGTAAGTAATGAGATGGTAAGTAATAGAGAGACTTAGATTGATATTCATAGTCGATTCTTATTTCTTGAATATAAAATCTGATTATGAATATCCTCTAATTGGTTTGTTACATCTTAAGACTATATTTAAGATGGTCTTGAATTTAAGAATCGACTATGAATACCGACCTTAGCTGTGGTTGTTGCAATCTTAGGATTTTAATTCGGGCTTTAATCATGATTTTATTCATGTTTTAAAATTAAATCTCGAAGAAGAGATTTGTCACATTTATCGTGTTTCCCACAGTGTGAGTTGCCTTGGAATAGTTTAATTCTGGGATAAAGATTTATATCATTTAATTAAGGGCGATTTCGGTTTCACTTTCAGAAGGAAAAAGAAAAAAAAGAGATTTTCTATCGCGAAATTAAATATTTTAATGGTTTTGAAGATTTCATAAGCCACCTTTACCAAATTAAAACAAATTAATCGTTTCCAATACCTCCGAAAAAATTAATTTCGTCGGTTTTGATTTATGAGAACATCTGGAGATACTGATAATGTCGCGTTAAGCCACGCGCAGCAACACTATGTGTTGTGGCTACTTTACGCGAGACCGCGACTTGCGGGGGATTGAGATTATTAGATAATCTCTGAATCAATCAAGTTCTACAAACGCCCAATCGAGCGTCCATTCAAATTGTGTAATAAAAATGCTTTTATTTTTTTTATCTATCCCTCAAAAATATTGGCCTACGACCAGTGACGAATCATTGATTCATTCTTGCGACGGTAATGCATCTACGATTTATCGTTTGAAACACTTTTCGTTAGTTTTATTATCATCGTGCGCATCGGAAGGGAAGCGTTTTTTTTCTTCAATCGCAGATATAACAACAAACTCGAAACCGGTATTCACTCTCAATTATTTATCGCAATTTTTATGAACATTAAATAAATAATGACGTAAACTGCCCATGCTTTTCCTTTTTCAATTGTTCAATTATTCCTAGCTCGAATATTACCAACTTGCGCAACATTCTTCACAAATTAAACACTTCATTAATAATATTCAGAGTCAGATTAAATATTTTGAAGCCCCGGGCCATTGTGTCGATGAGGCCCATGTAAAAGCACGGATTTTTCCGTAAAATGACAAAACAATATAATAATAATTCATATATTCAAGTTTTTTAAAAATATTCGATAATTTATTACATTAACATTATGTTACACGCAGCTCTGAAAAAATAATCTAGTAGAAAAAAAATTGTTAAATTGTTAATCAATGACATTTAGAAACATTTTCGCCTCATTTTTTTCTTGCAAATTCATCGACGATATCTGAAAAATCAATAGTCTGCAACAAATCATTTTCAATGCACATAACATTATATTCATTCAATTTTTTTTTACTCATAGTACTTCTATGCGTTTTTTTATCAATGCATTATTTATGTTGACGCCCACGATTCACCGAGCGTCAATGTAAACAATACTAGTCGCGGTTTACCGAGCTGTATATACAGGTCCCGAAAGTTTTTGCCAATCGCTTTTATGTAGATAGAGCGAACTAAACTGAGTCGAAAACTCTCTCCCTTTATCAGTTTGCAATTTTCGCAAGAAGTTAACTTAGTTAACAAGATATTAATTACAAAAAA
>NW_012130119.1:1050524-1059998 GCF_000143395.1 Atta cephalotes | reverse complement strand
ATTATATATATATATATATATATATATATGAATAAATCTGAAATGATTTCTTTTCGGAACTCAATCTCCAAATCTCGCGGTACAGACTACATCAATTTTATTTAGATTAGTCGCATTCGTAAGATCCCGTTGACATTATATAAACAAAAGTGTTATTAAATTTTTGATTACAGTTTTAATTTCAAAGTAATCGTAATTGAAAGTTTGTCAATATTGAAACTCCAGAAAAAGTATCATCGCGAATTTATTAGCGGCACGAACATATGCATATACAATGACGATCAAGCAATCAGACGGCATATTTTTATGTACTTGGCGTCGCGATGTTACCGCGTTGCTTGATAAAAAAAATTTGAATTTTAACTATTTTTCTTGTATATGGGCGTATGACCTACTTTCCATAGCGTTATCAAAATCGATAATGATGCGTGCGCATCATGGAAGCAGATACTCACATCCGCGTTGTTGCTAGGTAACGCTACGCGTTAAGAGCGAGACACGCACATTCACACATGCATGCATTTAAAGAAGAAGTTAACGTTCGAAAACATTAATTAATTGGATTAAAAATATTTTAACAAAACAAGTAATATTTGAAACTCATACTTCAATTTTCATATCGACATATTGCTACAATAATTGGTTTATAATTTATTATGATCAAATATTAAATTTTTATGCAAAAATTTAATTACCCGGTTTTTTGCGGATAGTATAGGAATAAAATATCGTAAAAATAATTAAAGATACAATAAAAAAAGTCACCGAAAATAATAGAAGTTACAATAAATAAGAATAACAATATAAATAAGAAATTAAGATTATCAAATCTTTATAAATAAACATATATTAACAGACATATATTAACAGGCAATTGAGAGCAAAAATTAAGACATAGTAATTAAAGCGTGGTACGTTAACAACGTATTTCAAAAACCTTACAACAAATATAAATATGAATATGAAATTGGACGTTTCGGCTCAATTCGAGCCATCATCAGCGATGTCCAAATAACATTAAAAATTATTCACGATAAGATTCAAATCCGCAGCTAAAGGAGCCTCCTCAAATTCAAATTTGATCATTGTTAATTAGTTGAATAGCTAAATGATCACTAAGAAATCAATAATTGTTATTAAGATAACGACAGATTGCATAGAATAACCAAAGAATTCACCTGCTGCGAACCATAATAATCCATATATCAAAAACCTCATAGAAATGAATAAAAATAGATCGTTGAGAGGATCGTATCGAACAAATATCAATGCCATTTTTTTGTATTATTTTATCACATTTTTTGTATCATTTTATTTTTTGTATTATTTTAACCGTTTAATTTAAGTATATTAATTTAGTTTATCTGTTCTATTTAATTATGTTTGTATGTAACATCGAAGATGATTCGATCGAGCTCGAAACATCTGTTATTTGTTATTTGCTTTAGATCATGATAAATATATTTATTTCTATTTACGCATTTACTTTGTTGTTTGGTTCATAGTCTTTCTAAACTTTTATTTTTAATTTGTATTATTGAAACATGTTATATGATGCATTTCTATTCTCTATTCTCTGTTTATTTGTCTCTCGTACATCGATAATTATTACACACGTATGTGCATGACTGAAAAAAATCTGAACTGGTTCCTTTTCGGGACTTTTCAGATCTCGATACCGATTACATCAATTTTATTCGTATTGGTCGCAATCTTAAGATCCCGTTGACATTATATATATAATAAAAGTATTATCAGATTTTTTATTGCAGTTTTAATTTCTGAGTAATCTTAATCGAAAATTTGTCGATGCCAAAGCTCCGGAAAAAGCTAATAGTAAGTATTGTCACGAATTTGTTAGCGACACAAATATATATACGTGATTTATTCAAGGATACATTAATTACAAAAGAAAAAATATACACCAAGTGCATAAAAATAGTATCAAATATTACATTCTTCTTAATAAAATTTTTTTTCGCCAAATTTTTTCTTCACTATAATCCAGTTGACCATTTTAGTCACTTTTAGTATCAGGGAAACATTACAATATATGTATGTACGCACAACCTTCTTGTGTGTTGACTCTTAGATATTTTATCGTTGGAACAAATTTTAAGTTTTAAATAATTTATAAAATCATAAATTTTTATACTCAATACCACTATTAATTTTAATTATAAAAAGATACTTAAGCTATGTATTGATTATTGTTATTTTATGATTATAATTTACATATTTTATTATTAAAACTTTATTATTAATACATAGTATTAATACCTTATTTTGCGAAGAAAAAGTAACATTAAATATCATATTGTATTATAATCAATATAGCATACATATTTTCTTCTTTCTCGTCAGAAATGTTAAAATGCAAAATAAAGTGATTTAATATTGCCTTTATAAGATTATAAATTTATTAACATATAATATAATTTATTGACATATAATAATACACTGAAGAACTATTTTCTAAACAATAAGATCTCAGCTATTTATTTACTTATTTCCACGATGTTTAGCAGATTTGAAGAAGTCATGGTCCGGAATAACGCAAGTACCAGGGAAACATAACGATCGATGTACATACACTCAGTATGCCTATATTCACCTATTGATTTTATCTTACAAAGAGTTGGCCATCGACTTTCTCGACGGCAGTTTCCTATAGGCTGTGTCGGTAATGGTCGAGAGACCCTTTCAGGATACCCAGACACTCACTTCCTCGGAGAAATTGACAAATTATTTGCCAATTTTCTTCTAAAAGCAACAATTTGACATCCTGATCTCCCTCGCCGATACCTAGACTCTCACTTTCTCGGAGGAAAGTACGTGAACGCTTGGTTCCTCAAACATTTAGGCAAACATTATGACACCGAGCACAAAATATTGTAATTATGCACAAAAACTTTTAATATGCATAACTGTAAATATGCATAACAAAAGTATTATTATGAATATCGGCAAGTGAGAGACATCGGAATGTCTCACTCGTACTAGTAACAAATGTGTGAGACAGCGAAAGGACATCGCGAATCGACACGTCCAATTACGTTTTTCTATCTCAATCGTGCGCCTTGTGCTAAGGATAGAATATCGGAGCACTCCTCGCCTGCTCCGCGTTTTCCAATAACACGTACGTGTGCGCTTTGGTACGAGTGTGTACCGCGCGCCGAATGTCAGAGAACATTATTATTCCTGCCGGTGCGTGTACACAATAATATTTACGCATCACAGAGTTAAGAGGTCCATTTCAAATTTGTATGTACTTGACGTTGCGACGATACCACGTTGCTTGATTTTCTTTATAAAAAATATCAAACATTGCCAATAAAATCCATTTTTACATATTAAATCTCAATTATCTTAGAAATCTGATGTGATAGAATTTTTTTCGTTTGCGACATTGTTTTCAGCGTTCAAAAATCTATAAGAGACACGTAGTCTGCGATTCAAAGGAGGAAATAATAAAAAATAATTTAAAAATTATTTTTTGTAAATTAGTGTAATTATTCAATAAATAACAAAATAATTAAAAATATGTAAATATTAGAAATTTGATATTATTATTATATTCACATTGATATTTTTATATTTTTTAAAATTAAATATATTCAATTTATAAACAATGAAATCATCCCTGAAATATCACTAAATAAAACTAATTATTTCACAACTTATTAAACAATTGAAAACTGATTATTATCTAATCATTGATTGTTAATTGTGATTTATTGTAGATTTATGAATTGTTTCACTTATGTCACATATGTCACTTATTTTTTGTCGCATTTTTTTTATGTTTTTTGTAAATCATTTATATGATGAACCGCAAGATGACAGCAATAAAATCATGCTGTCGAAATGTTTTAACGGCTATATGAGAATAACAAGCCTTTGTACTTTTTTTAACAATTAAAAAACTGTCGCTTTGGTTGAAACAGACCGTTCAAAACAGTAACGGTTGAGTAATTGGCAACATTGCAGCGCTATTGCTAAGCACTGCTGACTTGTCAGGGTAAATTTGGGATGGAGTCTGGGGTGAACAGAACGCAACCCTTTTGTTATCTAGCTGGGTAGAGCAAAACGGAGGATAAATAACAAAGAATAACTATTTGAATTTTGCGATTCTCGATCTGATAATTTTGTTAACTATTTAGCGGTTTTCCCGTATACTGACTCCTATAATAGTTTTACCTATTAATAATCCCCTAGTGATAAATTCCGGGAATAAATTCCGGGGATTCCTTAGGACCGTTCAGGGTATCGATCATGTATAATAACTTTTGCTCTAGAGCGAAAACGTGAAAAGTGAAAAATTTTATGTATGTATACATGTACATATTTTATGTATATATGTACATATACATATAAAAAATTTTTACTTTTCACATTTTCACCTTAGGAAAAAAGATACATAATCGATTCCTCTGAGGACAAACAACTATATAAGGATTCTTCGCTGGCAATAATAATCTGTGCTCTTGGCAATAATAACTCAGCATCCCCTCCTGGTAAAAGCGAAACCGATGAAACAGTAAGCGTGAGTAACAGCAAGAACAGCGGTGAATCCCTATTCTTTTTCATTACTGTGAATCCTTACTCTTCTCTATTACTGTGAATCCCTATTCTTCTCTATTAATCTGATTAATATGCGTGTAAGAGAAGGACAGAGATTAACCGATTAATAATTTTATATCTCTCCGGTTTCATTTCTATTATTATATAATTATATAATAATATAATTATATAATTATATAATTAAATAATTATATTATTATATAAATTATATAATTATCTATTATATAATTTATTATATAATTTATGATATAATTTTATATCTCTCCGGCTTCTGTGCTACGTCTATTTATAAATCTATTGCTTTTCGCTGGCAGGAAAACGTTAAATAAATTTTTTAATTATGTTATGCCTATGATAGAAGCTAACATAACAATGAGAATGAGTGAGAGCAAAAGCAACGGTGAATCTCTATTTATCGTAAATTTACGCGCGTAAGAGAAGGATAGAGATTCACGATTATTTACATATTTCACCGTTCCATCGACTTTATTTCTATTATATACGTAACATAACCAAATTTATTTAACTGTTAGCGAGAAAACAGTAGACCTGTAAATAGATGCAACATATCTCTATCAGAGTTCAATCTTATATGCATTGCTTCATTCTATCTTGATTATATAATGAACAAAAAAAAGATAGTCTGAAGTTTACAGAGAGCGCCTAAAGTGAATGAACCTCATGTCTACAAATTATACGCTCCTAACATCGAGCAGTCTTGACTGCGCACGGGATAATGAGGTAAAAAGAGTAACGGAAGAGCCAAATCGAAAATCGGCCGAGAAGTGCCGAGCTCTATCCTAAATAAAAATGAAGCCGGTAAAATGAAGAGATATAAAATAATGTCTGTGTTCAGTGAAGAAAGTAGCTTAATAAGCGCTTTGCGCTGCGCTGCCAGCAGCTTTATATAGTTTGCTGAATAGACTTTTCGAACTACGGACTATTATAAGTCATGTAGTAACATAATCTTCGAACTGAACCGAACAGTATTCCGTGAGATGCCTTATATTTGTAACTCAGTTTTCCTCTTTCGTTTATCTATACATTTAACAAAGTGTGATCATAAAAAAACTAGATATAAAATCCATTTTTTATCATCTACAATAATAACACAGGTTATGCAGCGCAACATGTTGTGCATACTTTTACTAAGCGTATTTTTAATCTGCTGGAAAAAGTAGCCGCTTAGTTAAAAGTTGGAAAAGCGTAAACTGCTATAGATGGCGGTCAGCAAAAAATTCCACAACAGTTTCAAAGCTGCTTTCTCCGCTAAAATCGTCGGTCGGACGATTTTGTCGGTCGGACGGTGAATCTCTATCCTTCATAGAGATATGTTGTGTCTATTTATAAATCTATTGATTTTTCGCTAATAGAAAAACATGAAATAAATAATCTGATTAAGTATCATTTACAGTGCAAAAATTTTCGTTTCAGCGGATAACGTAATATCTGACCGGTGGGAAATTATACAGATACAGAATACAGATTAGAAACCGTTAAAAACCGTTTTATAATATCCTATATAATTATTTAAATTATATAAAGATTTCTAATTTGGCGTGTTTAATTTTATTACAATTATTCAATTCAATTCACCGTTGAGATACTACCTTTACCTTTTAACATATTTTATACAGTTTACATACAGTTTTTGAAATCGCAAGGGTAAATAATCAGTGTAATCCATACAGTTATTTGGATTTAGTAAACTTGGACACGAATTCGATAAAGTCGTCTATACCTAGTCACGTATCGATGAACTGTGTCCATTTGTATTACTGCATAATTCGCATATATGGATCGATAAACTATATGCACTCGCATTATTGTCATTACGCTAAACAATCATAACATGAACTTGAATAAATCTTGCATTAATAAGGCATTGTTTATTATAATTATTGAGTTTTTTCCTTTGTTTGAAAGAGTGCAGTTTTGAATGATCTCCGTGATTGATCTGAAATTTAATATAAGTTACTTTTATAATTTTGATGTAAGAAATAAAAAACTTATAGTCTGAATTTGGGGAAATAACAAAAATTTTTTTAATATGATATATTTATCGACTAAAATCTATTTTATATGTAATATTTTACATGTAGAATTTATGTTCTAAAATAAACTTATTTAATTTCAGCTCCGGAGTCAAAAACACAAAGTCACGCAAAAAAATTCAATATAAGATTCAATATAAGATTTCAGAAACTATAAAGTTGATAAGCATGATTATCAGATGCATATCGACACTTTATTATAAAGTCTTCGAAATCTTATCCATAATGATTTTTTTGCGTCGATGGCTTTGCGTTTTGGCTCCGGAATTGAAATTAAAGGACTGACATAAGATTTCACCCTACTCCCCTTTTCCCTGCTTAGGGACGCACGATTTCTATGCAAAACGACTTCCACCCCATCTCCCTCTTTGCTTAGAGACGCACGACTTCCATGCGGCTTTCATCCCACCTACCCCTCCTATCAAGGAATAAACGATTTTCTACGCGAAGCAAGATTTATATTCTATTTGAATGAAAAGTATTGTAGTAAAATAAAAAAAAATTTTTTTTTCATTGAAACCATGTTTTTAATTTCTCACATTGAGTAGAATTTATGTGCAAGATTTCAAGTTAATCGCGAGCGGAGATTAATCAGAACTATATATATTTTAAAACTTTATAGACAAAAATGATATTTGACATTCAAAGATAAAAAAATTTAACTTGTAGTAAATTAAAATTAATGTATTTTACAAAATAATTGGTTAGAGTTAAAAAATAATTATTCAAAATTAATTAATTTTAAGTTATTAAAAGTTGTGTATTACAGTAATACATAAACATGTGAGTATCTATCTAAGATTGATTCTTACCTACTAGTAATTGCAAAGTAATTAATCATAAATGTTAAATTTTGTCTAAAGTACTATTCTTTTTAAGTGTCTATATGAGAGTTTTAATTTTATAAGAAACTAATAAAAAAATTTTTTATAATTACTTTAATTAAAAATATGTTGAGAAGGGCTACGAACCATGAAAATAAAATATATTGTAAATAGTAAACAGAATATATTAATAGGCGCTAAACAAAATAGAACGAATTAAACAAACGACGTTTGAACTCCGCTCAGATCATTCTCAATGTTAAACATGTAATATCGTTCAATAAAATATTTATATAAACATATTTAAAATATCAATGGCTTAATACTAAAAATTAATAAGAGGAGATACAGATTTCAGCTTGATGTAAAAAATTAGTAGCATAATCGCATTCTATGATTATCACGTTGGTATTAAATAGTATTTTGCTATGATATCCAAGAGGTACAATTTCTAACATCGTCATTGTGCAGAATATAACAGAACGGAAATTATTCGCTTCTGACGTGTTGCAATTACAATTTGATAAAATTACTATAATCAATTATTATAGTCAATGTCGATAAAAACGGTGAAATACTCAGCCTGTTAATATAATAATATAAAAATATAAAACAGATGTTAATTAACATAAAGATTATATAATAAGTCCAGGAATAAAAAATAAGAGTAAAATAAAAAAAAGAGAATATCTTAGAAATAAATACCTTAGAAATAATCTTAAAGTTAGTTCCACAATTCAGAAATAAAAATGAGATCAGTCGAAATATAAAATATTATAGTTTTTAAAATTCGAAACAAGATCAGTCAGAATATACAGAAATACATAGAAAAAGCAAATTGCAACGATGGAGCTTCTTTATTATCCAACTCGGTAATGAGAAATGAAAGAAAGTTAAAAGTACAAAAAAGGAGATAAGAATTAATAGGAAAAGAATAACTTAAAAGGAGGAAAAAAAACAGAGCGCTAGGAAGAAAAAAGAGATTGAATAATAGGAAGATAGGATTCATGTAATGAAAAAAATTGGGCATTAGAAGATCTATTCTTAGCAGCTGTGTACACCTCTTGATAAGCATAGAGATTTAGTTTTCGAGTAGATAAGACGTAGAGATGTGCTTTTCGGATCCGGCATTAAATTGTAGGTCATGTATACATACATGTCAGTGTACATATACATGGAATTAGATTGTTAGTTGTTACTCAATCCCTTGCCCCCCTTCTCCCCTCCTCCCTTCCCTCAAGGATATTTCCCTTGGATATTAAGATTAACAACCCAATTCCGGAACAAATTTGTTATTACTCATTAGAGGCCTTATGCATCCCACACAGGAGATAAAGAAACGTTATAAGACGTATATAAAATAACGGAATCAGAAGCTATTGAAGTAGGAAAGACAAGGCAACCAGAATAAGAGAATATTGAATTAGGGGAGATAAGAAAAAAAATGTGTTAGCAAGGAAAAAAGAATCTCTCTTTTTCTACGTGAAGGCTAGTAGAAAAAAGGAATTCCCAGAAATCAAAATTGAAGTGAGACCTTTTTATTCATTTCTTTCCCCTCTTTCTTCATTTCTTGATAGTTTCTTTTTTTATCCCCATTCTTCTCTTCTTTTCTCTTCTCTTCTTTTCTCTTCTCTTCTTTTTGCGTTTCACAACTTTCAGTTATCGATTTTGGCCACGTTCCAATAAATGCTCGCAAAATTCGTGAGCATTATTTGTCCTTGACAACTTAACATAAACAACAAGAATGAAATAATTCTACGTTGTAAGCGTTAAAGGCCTCTATACAGGGTGTTTGGAAAATAATGATAAATCTTTCGGACATAGGAGCAGAACCTGAATAGAAAAATCTTTTATCATTTTGCAACTTTCGCAATAGTTAACAAGATATTAATTGTTAAAAATTGCCAAAAATTGGTCTTTAATAATTTTTACTCAAATACTATTAACTTTACAGAAAAATTAGTCAAAAGACGTAAAATTATTTTATTTCTTTTTATAAATTCTATGATTTT
>NW_012130119.1:1037615-1050504 GCF_000143395.1 Atta cephalotes | reverse complement strand
TTACAAGAAAAATTGACAAAAGAGTAAAATTATTTATTTTCTTTTTTATAAAATTCTATTGAATTTTTTTCAGAATTTTTTATCAATTTTTTAGTACTGCATTTTCTTATTTTTACTAACATGAGAAAATACGATATTAAAAATTTTGAAAAAAATCTTAAAAAATTCTTAGAGATCTATAAGAAAAAATAAACAATTTTTGTCTTTTATAGTTTTTCTGTAAAGTTGATAGCATTTGAGTTAAAAATTATTAAATACCAATTTTCGGCAATTTTTAACAATTAGTATGTCAAAGTTAACGTTCTGGGCGAGGAGAGGGAGGAAAAAAGTCCGGATATGGAGTATAGGAAGATTGAAAAAAACATTATAAATGTAAAAATCTAAGCTTTGTCGTCCCAGACTGATCAACAATTTCATCTTAAGAAAACAGGCGCCATGTCGCGCTTAAAAAATCATAAAACACATGGGATAACTTCCCACGGTAACGTTTTAAAATCGAACTCGCAACTGACAATGGTTGCCTGCACGCAAAATTAGTTGTGTACGGTAATCGTCTGTTATATCTAGCCATACGAACGTTGCCATGCATTACTCAATATTCGTTAATTTAATTAAAGCAATCAAAAAAATTTATTAAATTTGACTCAAATTAGTGTAATAGATGTAAGTACTGGGTGTGTCACCAAAATCCGGACAAATTTCAATTTAAATTTTCCGTTATATTGTGCCTTCGCCAAAGGTTGTTGGCGTCCAAGAAAGCTTGATGCTTCTAGTAAATAGTCATATTCTCAAAAAGTTGAAACCAAGTGCGGAGTATAATCGAAGAGTCGCGATCATCAAAGGCTGAGCACTCAGCAACGAAAATAATTCGGTTTTTTGGATATCCGAGATCAATCATTTATGATGTTATGGCAAAATACACATTTAGAACAGTCCAACGAAGGAAATACGTCAGCGAGAAAGAATCATTCGAAAGAACGCACACATTCGAAGGACCTCCGTTGAAAGAACTCAAGCGCTGATTTCGGATGACCCAGGGCAATCGTTGCGAAAATTAGCATCGATTGTTGATGTAAGCGAGTCAACAATGCGTCAAACTGCCGAAGAGGACCTTCGATATAAATCGTACACATTAAAGATACGACAGATGCTCTCTGAGATTGCCAGGACAAACCGAGTTGCTCGCCTCGGCTCCCATTCTGGCCTCCCAACAGCTCAGATTTAAATCCCTTGGACTATTACGTATGGAGCGTAGTTGAAAGGGTCACAAATAAGTCTCAACATCTCATGTGATCGTCATTAAGGACTATTGAGGCAGCATTCGACAGCTATATTACAGCGTGCGTGCGAACACTTCAGACCGAGAATATAGGCCATCATTCAATGGGGGATATATCGAATAATTTTCTACAGAGATCCCCCAAGTGCCATGTAAAAGGATTTTTTGTAATATTTAATTTTTCATTAAAAATATTTTGTTTAAAGAAATTGTTCGATTTGTTCGGATTTAGGTGACGCACCTTGTATATGTACATAACATGTACAAAACTTTTCAGTGTTAAAATAGATGTTGTAGCAACATCTGTACAAACGTTCTCACTTTATATGTAGTACATATGGTTTCTTTTTAATGCTTCGCTTCTAATGTAGAAATAGAATAAACCTCATTACTTCTTAGTAGTTTATATACAACGAATAAATGTAAAATGTGTTTTATTAAATTTACTAAACGCGTATATAGAATACAAATTGCTAAGTAAGACAAAATCAATGTAGGAACTTCTATTCATTACGTAAAGAAGTTATGGAAGTTTCTGCATTGATTTTGTCTCACTATAGATTCATAGATGAAGATAGAAGCAATTCGTGTTCTATATACGCGGCGTAGCGTTCAATAAACTTAATAAAACACATTTCACATTTATTCGTGTTATATATAAATTATTTGTTAAACAGATTTCCTGAACAGAAAATGCAAATAGAAAAATGCATTTGTAATGTACAATAAATATACAAAATGTATTAATCTATTAATATACATTTATTTAATTGTAATTGTATTTATTTGTAATAATTGTATTTTACAAAAGAAAAAAATATCAAAAAAGATCGAGATTTGAACATGCAACTTCGACGTTACTAGTTAGACGCGCTACCGCTGCGCCAAAGCGCTTCGGTCAAACGATCTCTTGAAATAGCTTACTCAGCACTTGAAATTTTTAATGTTTATTTTCTTGCAAACGTTTGAATAGACTATTATTCTTTTACCCAGTAACACTCAACGTGAAAATTTATCGCTACAACAAGTTTCGTTAAAAGCGATTAGTATCATGTCGTGAAGTTTCCTTTTAAGGGAAATCGGAATGTTTTTCATTTGACAATATGCGAACCAAAAATATTGCAAATAAAAGTAAAAAGAATGATATCTTGTAATGAACGCATAATTTTTCAGTTTGCATATAATCAATAAAGTAAACAATAACTGACAACTTCTAACTGACAATATTAAAATCAAGGAAAATCTAAAAAGAAACTTCTGGAAATCCTCAGATATTGCTTGCTTTCATAAAAATTTATTTAAATACAGAAAGTGATTTCTATCTATGAGTTCTCGAATTCTAAAAAAGATTTCGTTGATTTGAAATGTTATAACACAAATAAAAATAATTGGTTTTTTAATTGAAGAGAATTAATTTAAATGTGTAAAAAGTGTGATCACATAAAAATTTCTTTTTTTCAAAAATAAGCAAAAATTAACTAAATCATTTCTTAAATCTGCAAAAATGATTTTTCTACACTAAAAAAAATGACTTTTCGCTGTAAGTAAAAAATACTTTTATTTAACTATAGAAACCCCTTTAATTAAAAAATGTTTATACATATAATTTGAAAACATTTATTATTTACATTATTAAATAAATAAATAAATATAATTATGTAAATAATTATGTAAATAAATAAAGGCGAAAGACTAATGAGAATTGGCCCTGTAGTAATTGCGCTATTATTACATAAATTCAATATTACATATATATATATTATTAGGCCTGCATGGTCGATTTACGAAGTCGCGCTCGCGGACGCGCATACGCATTCCCAAATCGCTGAAATAAACAACATGAATGTTAAAAAAAAGAACAAGAAGTATTTATTAATGAAGAATACATAACAGAATACCGCAAAAGATGTTAGATGGAGCAATCAAGAGATATATCCAAACACGTCGACTGCTCACATCCAAATCTTGACGATCTTGTTAGACAGATGAATGCCTGTCCGATGGTTCTTCTCCGGATTTATTTTTGATGGATTTTTTTCTTATGGGGACATCTGAAATCTTTTGTATATCAAACACTAATAAATAATATTCAAGATCTTTGAAAAAAAAATTACAGTTTACGTATTGAAAAATGACCATTTTTGCTTCAACGTTCAATAACTCAGTGAAAAAAAAATCATAAAGCATTCAATAAAAAATTAATTGAAGATAAAGATTCACTCTTTCGACAATCGTAAACTGCATTTTTGTGTGAATTTTACGCCATAGATCTTCGTAAAGTTTGCGAAAAATTTTAGGATTTGATAGGTATCCATTTGTATTCGTATATTTCTCTATAAAGAATAAGTCAGATTAAAATATCGATTACCGATTTCAAAAGTAAAAATTTCAAACTTTCAAATGCTTTTTCGATTTTTGTTTGCGTTAATTTTTCACCGAGTGTTGTGATGTTCTGAATATTGCGCAATTTTGAGCGTGTTCTAACGTGTTCCCTATTTTTTTGAATAGTATATACAGAGTATTTTTTTTGAATGTATATACAGAGTGAATCAGAATCGTTAAACCAACTTTTTACCCTGTGAGAAAATTATCGACTTCATATCTAATTGGATTATAACGTGCAGTCGATAATTTTCTCATAGGGTAAAAAGCTGATTCGACGATAGGGTAAAAAGCTGATTCAATGATAGGGTAAAAGTCTGGTTTACCCTGTATATATTTGTAATATTAAATTTATCTAATAATAGCATAATTACAACATCAATTTCCATTAGTCCTTTGTCTTTATTTATTTGCATTTGCAATTTTTAGGAATTTGTTTCTATCATGGTTTGTTTAATTTTTAATAATTGTACTTAATAATTATTTATTTATTTTAAATAATAAAAAAATTTAATTATAACATCAAATTTTCGTAATTTATCATAAATATTCGCAACAAGAGCAAATCTCTTGTGTAATTTCATTTCCGTCCAATCTCTTTTTATTAAATAGAATTATAAACAAATAGAGAGGACAATGACGAATAAATCGCTTTATCAATATCATTTTCTAGTTTAGTTAACAAATACCAATGTATATTGTGTAATTCATTTCTAATCTCCTTTTCCTAACATTAAATAAACAAATAGAGATTAAGAATGAATAAATCGCTTTGCTTTCAATATCATTTTTTAGCTTAATTAACAAACCCAAGCAGCACATCAGTATGACTATTGACTATAATTTGACTAATAACTAATAATAGGATATATACACCGATTCTAACTCGGATACAACAACCAGCAGATGGTTCTAGTGTCGCGCGGGTAGGGAAAGCGAAATCATAGATGTTGGGTTCGAGGGAGGGGGAAGTACGTCATCGGGGTCCGTGTTAAAGGGGGAAAGGAGTTTCGTTCCTTCTCTCTCTCTAACTTATTGTCCTCTCTCTCTCTCCATTATAGGATTCAATCTCTTTTCTTCCCATTGCGCTCTCTTTTCTTTACTTCTTTTGCGCACGATTTTATTAAATAAATATGGTATTTATGATTTTTAGTGATACAACTTAGAAACTAATTATAATAATATTTTTATAAATTTTTAATATAATCCAGTAACATCAATTATGGTAATAATTTTTAGTAGCAATCAGATAAATTATTTATGTACAAAAATGATCAAGCGCTTTCTTTTCGACTAATTCATATATATATATATATATATTGATTTCTGAATATATATTGATATCTTTCCCCCTTTCCCTGTAGTTTAGTTAAAACTAATCTACCTATTAATACTAATAGTTTTAACTAACAATTAATTAATAATAGCTTGTTCAGTAGTATGATTCAATAAATATTGATAAAAATAGTCGATAAAAAAGCGCTTGATCATTTTTATACTACATTACTAAAATTATTATCACAATTAGTGTTACTACTAGGTTATATTATTAAAAATTCATAAAAATATTATTATAATTAGTTTCTAAGTCGTATCATTAAAAATCGTAAATATCATATCTATTTAATAAAATCGTGTGCAAAAGAAGAAAAGAAAAGAGAGTGCAACGAGAGGAAGCAAAAAATAGAACTGCAATTGGGTGGAAGAGAGAAAACTGCATCCTATAATGGATAGAAGAGACAGGATAATAAGTTAATAGACTTAAGTAACATCACTGTTGCATGTAAAATGACGTCACGCCATCGTCAGCCTTGTCAATGTTATTGTATCTACTCAAATCTGACAACATCGGCTAATGTTTTTTAAATTAAATCTAATCTAATGTCGATTTAAGTCAGCTAATTTGACACCAGCAAACTAAATTCAACTTAATATTGACATTGGCTGAATTAGTCAGCTAAGCCATATAGTATAACGTCTTCTAAAATAACAAAAAATGTTTGTGGTTAATTGCATAATATGTTGCCATTTTAAAGTTACAATGCTCGTAAAAGTGAATAATGAATTCTTTTTGTGGAAAAAGACTATTTAAACACACTGCAACGTATTAGAACTTCAATTTTATATGCATAACACGAATCATTATTTTTAATTAAATGTACTATTTTAAATAAATTCCATTTTAAAAATAATGAATAATTGCTCAAAAACTTAAATAACTGCATAGATACCGGCGAGCGCGAAACGAAAAGTTATGTATAATATCTTATCTGTGATAGATTAAATTAAGTCTGTTCTTTTTTATATCAATAGTATAGTGTTAATTTTAAATTTAGTTAGTTTTAAATACGGTTTTAAATACGGTCATAATACTGCACACAATTTAAAAGTAAGGATTTTATACGATTAGACATATCAATTTTGACTAAAAGACAAAATTGATAAAATTTATTATACTAAATATGATACAAAGTACGATATTAGTAAGTTTATCGTAATCCGTCTAAAAGAATAGTATTTAATAGTATATGTGATTGTATAAATATTAACTTTAAGTCAATAAATATGTAAAATAGGTCGTCATAGCCAATCACGCCATTTTTTATAAAGAAGTTATGAGCAACCACAATTGCACAAAAACATTATTTTAATTTTTTAACATTTTAGTAGTTCTTTTAATCACAAAATATTTTTATTTATACTTATAAATTAAATTGACTAATAGTGTTTATTGATTTTATGATAAAAAAATAAATAATAAATTTTCAAGAAACAATAATAAAGTTTTAATTTTTAAAAATTACCTTTTTTAAACGTTAAACGTTGAAGGCGCTTTAATTTGCTGCCTATCTTATACTACTTGTTTATCAGAAAAATTTACTATTTTTTTATTTTTCATATCCGAACACTTGAGTCATTATTTTTAAGGATAATATTTTGTACAATATTCTTTCATTTCAATCTACAGTTTTATATATTTCGCACATATTATGCATTATGATAAAATAAGTACCTAAAAAAAAATAAGTACCTATACAAATTGACATCTAATTTTTAACCAAAAAGTTGGTTGGCTTTTCTATACAACATACATAATACAGTTTATGTTCGTTAGAACTTAAGTTATTTTTGTAGAATTACCCAGAACCAAACTGCTGGAAATCCAAAAAAAATCTTTTACGTTTGTGTATTTAGAAAATTGTGCTCCAGAAAATAAAAAATGGCCATAACTCTTCCAGTGGGAAATTCCCATTTAACCTTCGGAATCAACTGATGGAAAATGATGGAGAATGAATGATGGAGATCTAAAACTTTTTTTCCCCTACTGAGCCTTTCCACTTTTACGACTTGGAAATGCTTAGCGCTATTATATACAGCTCGGATGTATGTAATCCACTGCTCCAGTTAACAGTTGAAGAAGTTTTGTTGAAAAACGATATAATCTAATAAGAAATAAAATATCTTCATAATCTTTATTAATTGATTGTTTTTTCTTTATCAAAGAGATTTTATTTTTTTTAGCATCTCGATTATTAAAAGTAATCGTTAAAATTGTTGTTAAGCTACCCAGAATTTTTGTTGAACTACTGGAAATCTGAAAAAAAAATTTATTTTCCGGAGCAAAATTTTCTAAGTATATAGACGTAAAAAAAATTGTTTCGAATTTTCAACAGTTTGATAAGAATTCTGAATAGCTCTACAAGAATTCTAACGATTATCTTTAATAATTGAGGCGCTAAAACCAAAACTAAAAAAGTTATTTTTCATGTTTTTAAATTTTCATTAAAAACAATTTTTTAGTATTTTCTTGAGAGTTCTGCAAGTATAGCATAGTGCTACAAGAGTTCTATTAAATAGTGACTTTTTTGCTCTGATTCGAAATAAAAAAGTTATGTCTAATTTTTGTTTCACGAAAACGTGAAATTAGCATCCCAAACTTCAAATCATTTTTTTTACATTTAAGATGATTCTTTAATAAAGTGCTGAAAATTTAGGGTGACTCACCCAAAATTACAAATATCTGCATAATTTAATAAAAGGTAAAATATTAAAACTACATTTATATCTTAATGAAATAATATGGAATATATATAGTAAATCAAGAGCTGCATCTTCATCAAATGAAAATAACATGAGATTATGTTTAATTTCGAGGTTAAATTTATATGCAAGTTTATGCACGTAAATATCTTTCCAGGATGGCCATTGATCTTTTTTGTGACCATGAAAATCGTAATTTTTTTAAACTATTATAATTTCGTTTTTTGAGAAAAGCCTACGATAAGATGTGTGCAATTAGTTAAAGAAGTGTTTGCAAGCCTTATCTGTCACTAAGTTATACGTGAGAAGTTACATTTTTAACATTTTTTTTTCTCTTTTTTTGTTAATCGTAGATTGTTAATCGTAGAATTTTGCACGTCAATTTGAGTACTGCAACTTCATTATATAAAAAATTAAACATTTCTATGGTAACTCAATTTACTAAAAAAACCACCTTAATCAGAACTTTTTTCAAAACCTATCAAGGACTCTTTGGGGAAGAGCCAGAACTCTATTAATTAAATTGGAATTTTGACAATAAAGTATCTGTCGTACAGAATCTGATGTCGAATCCCATATAACACAGAAAAATTGCAAAATGATTGCAGATAATTCATTGCAATGTTATAATATTGCAAATAGATTGCGCAATGTATTTGCAACATTATTGTAATGTCACAACATCAAAAATATCCGCCTTTAACAAGATTGCGCTGTAATGTCGTAACAATATTGTAACACAATATATTTGCAACTATTATTCGAAATAATTCTTTTATTATTACTGAATACAATTTGTGATATAAATAAAAAAAATACAGAAAAAGAACTAATCAATTGTTTTATATATATTACAATTATTATATTTTATACTTGATTGCAAATTTTATATGCTTAGATATATATGTTTTTTAAATTTTATATATGTAGACATATATTCTACACTTTTTCGCAAATATATATTTTACACTTTATACAAGTACGTCTATTTTGTATATATTCATAACTAGTGAAATGAAAATAATAAGAAATTCCATTCTATTTAATTTTTTTTTTGGCAATATTCAAAGAATTTTTTAAATCTGAATAAAAATTATGAGAGTTGATTATGAAATTTGAAAAATCGCGCGACGGCAACAACAAATTTGTCAACAAAAGCTATAATTCTTAATAATTCCCGCATATTGAACGTGGAAACACTTACAGTAAAGTGTGATGAGATAATCAATAAAAGCTTATCGCTGCCAATATGTTCATTGGTTATCACATGCGCCGCGCGTCAAGCGTTTCCGCATCAGTGTGCAGAAGTCATAAATTAATGGAAATAATTAACAATCATATAATGTGTAATTAACGTGTATTTCCACATGTGACTGCAGTTCATTATTCAAAACCAAAATATTTTTTAATGTCTCTGTAACAATGCTGCAAGATTTTTAAAATCTTGCACCATAATGTATATTATACATATATTATAATTTTTAATACCTACAATCTATAATATTGCAATATTTCTACAATATTATTGCATATTTCTGTGCTGTATGGGCCTTTTCTTAATTAGTGTTAATGTTAAAAAAAAGATAACATGAGCGTATCTGGATAAACGATATTGCAAAAACTCCCTAATAAGTAAAGCACTCTCGTGGATGCGTAGGAGAGTGAATTTGGATAACATTTGATTGCCAGTATAATCAGCGCTATTATATGTAGGAAAGTGCATATTGGGGAACATTTGATTGATTATTTTCAGTATATCTATCACTATTATTTATGCGCAATGTTTCACCTTATTAATTCCGCCATGAATAAAAGTTAACTTGTATAGTCGAATGTTCGATCAGATTGATAACGCAGCACTCTTCGTGCACATATCAATCACATGCTGCGTCCAGAAACTTCGACGTTATCTTGCGTAAAATCGAGACTTGTAGCCAAACATTCAAAATATCCAAATCAATTGGATTTCATTATTAGGACGTTATCATTAGGATGTTATAATTAGAACGCCTTTATTAGAAATCATCATTAAGACTATAGACTAGCAATTATTACTCCGGTTAATAGGTACCGTTCATTTGCTGGGTATCGATGTAAGGTTTCCCCTACGAACGAGGGCACAAAAAGTGAATAAATTCACGTAAATGTAATGAATAAGCGATTAAGTAACTTGGTTACTATAAAATGTGGAATAGTTCACGCGAAATATTTCAGTAGGTAACGAAGTGCCTAAAATGTGAAATTTTGGTTATTTTTTAGTAAATTAATATAAACTAGTTTGTTTTTCGAAATTTATAAAAATTTAAAATGGATATTCCATTTTCGCGTCCAGTGCAGAAATTTTCAGTCCCCTTGGTTTTTTGTCCTTTATCTTATCAATCCGCACGCAGTCATACTCGGCATTAAGATTCTCCCCGATAAGCAGGATCTCACTCTCGTAAAAAGTCATGAACGTTTCTAATCAAAAACCATGCGCCTCATTAGCAAGGAGCAGGAGATGGGGGTGAATAGTCACGAGCTCTTCACAGGCTAGAAGATGGGGCGGATCTCGCTCCGCATTGAAAGTCGTGCGCCCAAGAAAAGAGAAGAAGCTCCTCCTCCCTTACGAGACGCAGAAGTGGATCTCGGTTCGTAAAAAGTTGCTAATGTCCTTAGCAGGGTGGGAGACAGGCTGGATCTCGCTTGACAAAAGTCATACACCACGTTAAAAAGACGGAGGAAGTGGGGTGGATTGTTACAGACATAGTGTAAATAGACCGAACATAAGCGGCATATGACAGAGCAAAAAGAAGATAATACAATCTGAATATTCTGAATGCTCGCCTTTCCCCCCCTCCTCTCTCTCTCTCAAACAGAAAAACATGGAGGGCATATCATGCAATATACGCAGTTATGCTCCTATCGTATATTTCTCACATTTTTTTTTGTCAGAAAGAGAACGAATATTCGGATTGTGTTTCCTCCCTTTCGCATACACGAAATCATTGATATATGGCAATGCCCGCCGCTCGGTCTATCGATCTGTACTACATCTGTCAGGTGAAAAGTCCGCCTATTATGAATCGTCCATCTCGTAAATAGGAAGGAAGAGAGAAGTTATATTATAAATAACATAATCATATGTATGTGTTAAATTAACATTCGAATATGTTAAAAAATTCAGATTGTTAATAACAACGTGAGCGAAGCGTTTTCAATACATATTAATATTTTTTACTGTGTAATACATACATATATGTATATAGAAGCAAAACGTGAATATCCGTACGTGCTGACGTAATTGATCGGAGATCAAATGATTGCAATTTTATTCGAGAAAAATTTTTCTAAAAATTAAAAATAGGTTTTTGGCATTTTTCTGTATGAGCTCTGGCTGCATTTAACGGAAAAAATTTTACAATTATTATATAACTATTATACAAATCGATGGATTTTTAGCTTGATTTCCCTCATTAACTCGCACGCAGTTAATACGTCGCTTACTTCACCAAACAACGCGCAGTTTATATGCCGCTTATATCTCCAATCCTTGTGCAAACTAAATGTTGCTTGCTATTCCATGTGTAGACTAAATACCTATCGGCATTTAATCAGCACACGGTTTGGTGAAATAAAGGGACAGAAAGAATCAGCCGAAATTCTGATCTAAATGTATAAACTAATCATATTATGAAGAATTTTACAACAGCTGCATAAAGCTGCTTTCTCTTGAACGCAATCATTTTTTTACATCGAATTATGACTTTACATAAAAAAACGATCGTAATCGATAGATAGAAGATCGGAAATACTTCTTTATGTCATATCTCCGAAATTCTATTCTGAAGATAACGCTATCAACATGTGTTAATATATAATAATGGATCGATACTTCCTGTACAGTAACGACATCGTTGCACAGATATAATATAATTTTTATAATATAAAAAAGTACGCAACATTATTATTATCTTCGTCATTATTATATTTGTCGTTAACGAGTTACAGAATAGCAGCCCTGGCAGTCTAAAATTGATTATAAAAAACTTGATATTGTTTCTGTTCAATGTGGATGTTGTAACAATACAGGTTCTTGCATACGGAAACGCTTGCCGCGGAGTATTATCAATTAATCGTCTCTTTATTGAAGAAAGGGAGTTTACCGCGTTAATTTCCGTGACGCAGCAAGCGTTGCAGCTCTTTGTGTGTAAAAGCCATATTAAAATGCTAAATGTCTACATTATAAACAGATTATTTTTTCGTCCGAAAATTTAAAACAAAAATATTATTCATCGATTCTGGGATTATACTTTATAAACTAAATTTTGTAACTCTTTGTAATTTACACATTTTAATCATTAAAAAACATTATTATGCTATCCCAGACAGCACAAAATATTTATGATAAATATTCGTAGCTATTTATTATTTATTTTTTGAAACATTTCATAAATATTTTATATATATTCAATGTAAAAACTCTTTTTGAAAACATAAACTAAATACTTTGTATAATATTTATGCTGAATATAAAAAACATTTTTGCAAATATTTTATAAATATTGTGAGTTATCTGGGACAGACATTTAATAGCATCATTCGATAGATGTCAATTAGACTTATTGCTATTGAACTTTTTATTAATTTTTATTTGAGGAGGTCCTGTCTGTTACAGATTACCTATAACATCGTTCATAATACGTATGATAATATCACTTTGTCTTCGAAATTTTTATTTGATTTACAAAAAATTTATTTGCCTTGGAAGCAGCGATTCTTGTACCCAAATAATCTGTCAAGTGTCATATACGCGCAAACGGTGTTAGGTTATCAATTTGTCGACAAATGAAATTCTCTCGTTTTATGCTTGCAGGGATTATATCATCGGATATTGGGAAACCGAACGCGGCACACGTACACAGATGTAGCGTACACAGACATTTTGTCTGCGCTTTTCACAAAGTGTCATTTGCGAAAACACGGAAAACAGATGGGTCTTTTGAACTCAATTTCTTTGTTTACTGACATTTAGGATATCATTCGATGAGATTAAAGTTAAAAAGATGGAAGATAAGAGAGAGAGAGAGAGAGAGAGAGAGAGAGAGAGAATTATTTAACTAATACGATAACCATACTAGAGGAGTAGGGACACGAATCGTGTAGGTCTCGGACTACTCAGCTACGCGCAGCGATATATTACTGTTACTA
>NW_012130119.1:1035783-1037317 GCF_000143395.1 Atta cephalotes | reverse complement strand
GAGAGAGAGAGAGAAAGAGAGATAAAGCGTTTATTGATATTCTAAGGCAAAAATATAAAGTATAGTTAACATAAAAGAATAGTTAACATAAAAATGAAGTAATTTAAATTTAACAATGACATTTCATGATATAATGACAAACAATAGAAATGACACCTGTAGATGATAAATTATGGTAAACGTTATAAGGCGACACGAATCGAAAAATTGATGTATTATGTAGAGAGAGAAAAAGAGAGAGAGAGAGAGAAAGAGAGAGAGAGAGAGAGAGAGATTTTATCTCACATCGCATTTAAACAATGACAAACTACTATCCATGTTATTTAAAATTGTGAAGAAACATAACACGATAGGGGCAAAACAAGAATACGCGGAATAATATTTTGCATGCGGATATTATTTGGAAAAGTTACGAACGACCGAACGCGAGATCGAGAAGCCCCCAGAGGCACGAGAAATATTTTTGTCGCGTCGCGTCTAACGAACGCGTTTGAGTGAATAAGAGCTAATGGTAGAACGTAGAAGCGTGTAGAGTGTGCGCAATATGATGAAGCTTTATTGATCGTGCCCTCGTAGCAGACTCCTCTCGTTACAGCATTCGTAATTTTAAATCTCTGCACACGAAACATTATTTCGCGTATCCTTGTTATTTGTCGCTTATGTTTAGTGCATGCGACGCGAACCTGATGTAAGACGCGCTCCAAACCGCCTCAATAATAAATTATTAATTGATCTTGTTAATTAAACATTTGTATAAATATAAATATTTTGTAGACGAATGAATTAACGATAATATTGTAAGTAACAGTTGATATTGATTTTGGTTGTGATATTGAGGATTACCAGATATGTAATCGAAATGTTTATCGTTATATATATATATATAAATTGAAGTAGTATATTATTGTATTGTCATCCTGCGTTGGCTTTTATGCTTCTTTATCTTTAAAAATTATTAATTAATATTTCACGTCGGGACGTTAATTAATTAACGAATATTCCAGATCCCTAAAATCTAAACAGGATATATTTAAATAATAAAAGCATGAGTAGAGCATCCAGGGATGCTCAGGATTTTGCCAAGTATAGAGTAACGAGTTGGCGAAGGGGGGAGGGGGAGCAGGAACGGACTGGAGCCTTCAATGGTATAGAAGCGATCAAAAAAAAGGTCACTAGTCGAATCCGGGAGTAAGATGCGCATACACAACATGATTACGTTTAAACATTACTTTCATTTTTGCAACAATTATATGCACATACATACTTAGTCCGGTATATATATTTCATACATTGTATGGAAATACATGCAACCAATTACTGCACTGATTAACAGTATTATTTGATCAGGCTCCAACAACTGCGTTACACTCTTTGCCCGATTTCTTAGGATTTTTTAATATTTTATATGTATAATATATTAGACTTTATATGCATGTCATTGAATACTGTTACAAAAATGTTTGTATACAAGTAACTCCAAGAAATTAATAAATAAATAAATATATATATATATATATATATATATATATATATT
>NW_012130119.1:1030187-1033198 GCF_000143395.1 Atta cephalotes | reverse complement strand
TAATATATATATATATATATATATATATATATATATATTCATTATGATCATATTTATTATGGAATGAACAGAATATACATATATAGATATGTTTATTTATTAGATATATGACATATATATATATATATTTATTGCATATATTATTATATATATTTTATATATTACGTCTAATCATGTAACGCGAATGTGGAACGAATTTTGTTTCTACTTATGAATTTACAGCTTCTAAATTAAGATTTTGTGCGAATATGCAGAACAGCCATACAAAATCTTTCCTAAAATTAAGAATGTTGCCGGGATTGTAAACAGGAATTTTATCATTTTTGTATATTCTAACATAATTTCTATCACGGCTACATTTTCTTTAAGAAAATTCACGACATCTTGTAAATTACAGATCTCTATTTTCCTGGCCTCCACTATATTAAAAACATCATTCGATGTAATTTTAATTTGGTCCTATCAAAATCGGTTTCATACAATGCGATCAATATATCACTTTCATCTCGTCAAAACTATATCTGAATACTAGAAATACCGGTCGACGATCGTGAAAAAGACAATCAGCGATCAAGTTGTAAACATGCGACTTTTCACATATATAGTTTAATCAACTTTCATTTTTAATAAAATATTAAATAAAATATTAAATTATTTCATCAAAAAATAATTTCTATATTCTTCAAATTTCCAAGGAATGGAATTCCACACATAGAAACATTTTAAATGTGGAATACTCCACATCAATCATTTATTGTACTATAATCCTCCTCTATAGACGCTCCTGAAAGCATCGACGTAGTAAATTTACAATCCTCTTACTTTCAAGTCTCTGTGAAGAAGTTAATCACAATGACAGTAAGGCCGCGATCCGATTCACGCTCATAATGCTTAAAAATCATTTCATCCTTATTGTTTGATAAATGTTTAAACGAAGATAAATGAAGCTCATGAACCTTATCAGCACGAATCGGAACACGACCTAAAAGGTATATCGTTCGATCTGCAGGATTACGAAAATAGGAAATATATAATAGAATAGGAGCTCCTATTCTTCGAGACCTTACAGTGACCCTATTCTTACATATTCGTTCCGTTCTATTCAGATGTAAAAAAAAAATTTGTATGCCACATATGAAATATACAGATTATAAGATAAGATTCATATCAAAACCAAAGTGCCAAAGGCGTCAAGAATTACATAACTCGTCTCGATCAAATTGTTCGGTCTAAGGAAAAACGCATAAACATCAGAGTGGGATTATAATTTTTGTAGTAAGTACGAAAAAAATAAAAATTTGCAGAGCATCTCTTACTTTGAATCCAGTATTTGCAAATTTCATTTATTTCACAGGATCAATGCTTGCAACTTTTTCCCTTTGTGTAACTTCGAAGCAAATATCGGATCGGAGATGTAATAACAGTAGAAACACAAATAATTTAATTAAACTGATCCGTTGTATTTCACCGGCAACCGAAATCAAACCTTCAAACGTCAAAGGAAAGATAGCACTTATTCAATTCATATTAAATCGTAGAGTCCAGCAAGCAGAGTCTCTCAATTCCAAATTTAAGAGCGTAACTGTCTATATACTGTCTATATATCGTTTGAGGACGCCTTTATATAGCGGTAACATTTCAAGGGAAAGAAACCATCGTAGCAAAAAAGGTTAACAGCCATCCAGTCTTCCATTAATAAACACTGCTTTGTGTTGAGTTAAATTGATGAAATATAATCAGATTAATTAATTTACATATGTATTGTTACAATGTCTCCGAAATTTGTAAGCCACAGAGACTGCATACATGTTCAAATTAATGAGCTTGTTCCATTGTGTTTCATCGGAGGTCGAAGTCAAACACAAAACAGTTTGTTTCCTTACTAATTAAAAGGCTATTAATCTCTTTCATTATGATGGTTCTTCTTCTCTGGAATAGTTCCCATTATATAAAGACGTCCCCAAATGATATAATCAATGTATATTGTTAAATTTACAATGTCAAATTAAACCTAATATAAATTGCCATCGCTCCTTCTAAATATACCATTATTTTATATTAAAACAAAATCAAATTATGACACTGTATATTGTCAAATATATCTATTGTTTTAATATAAAAATAACGATATAATTGAGTAGAAGCAGTGGCGACTCACATTAGATTAAATTTGACTTCATAGATTTAATAGTGTATGCTAACATTAACAAATATTATACACATGCGTGATACACATAATTATCTAAACGTAAATCAATATTTATATTGTAAATCAATATTTACCCAAGCAGAACAACAAATCATTATGATATCAGAATTATATCAAAATGTCATATAAATTGATCATATTGTTTGGAATCTTGAATGAGACGTCGCCTGCCCGCGCAAGAAATGTACCCTCCATAAGTTTAGGAACACCTTACGTTTGACAAGTTTGTAAATAATTATTTAATTGAAAAAAGATATAAAAGTATATAGATAACATACATACGTAAGTTATCTATAGTTATCATATGTATGTATTTTTATCTTTATATATATGTATTTTTGTCTTTTTTCAATTAAAGATTTAATGCTATTAAAATATGGAAACATGCTATTAAAATATGGAATTTTAATAAAAATACGATTTATACGAAATCTGATTCTTCTATTTTACAAATTTTACGGAGTCTGAAATCAACTTGAATAGTTTACCACTTTTAGAAACCGTTAAAATACAATTAAATGACCTGTGTATATACAACGAACACATAGGTATGACGTTGCAAAACAAGTGACAATATATATATATATAAGTAATAGATTAAAGAGCGAAATTCAATCTTGAGTGCTTCGATGCTGTAAAATGATTGTCCAATATATTTCCGCCATTTTTTTAGGATGATTTTGAGCGCGTCAGAAGCATTCGCGCACGCGCTGCGATCAATGTATCGATCGATGTACTGTCAATGATGGAAATAATATATATATATATATATATATATATATATATATATATATATATATAG
>NW_012130119.1:1021488-1029228 GCF_000143395.1 Atta cephalotes | reverse complement strand
ATATATATCGCCGCCGCGGCGCGTCGTAGCAAAAAAGTTAAGTTTTCAGTATCGTAAACCGTGTACACGTACCGGCAGGAAGAATGATCCCCTGACGTTCGGCGCGCGACGCTACGTACTCGTACCGAAGCGCACACGTATGTGTTACTGGAAACGCGGAGGAGGCGAAGAGCACGAAGGGAGAAAGTAGTGGGGGCGCTTCGATATTCTGTCCTTAGCGCAAGGCGCACGATTGAGAGAGAAAGCTATAATTGATCCGTGATGTTCGCGATACTCTTTTGCTGTCTCACACATTTGTTACTAGTACGAGTGAGATACCCCGGTGTCTCTCGCTCGTCAATATTCATAATAATACTTTTATTATGCCCAAATTTATTATGTTGTAATTATGCATAAAAATGTTTAATACTGTAAAAAATTCGCGTATAATTACAATATTAATAATTACAATAAATAATTTATTTGTAATTTGTATTTTGTATTTTGAGACTTATTGTAATAGCTTTGCATGCATTTATAAATTTGCAGTGTGCAAATGAAATTAATATTTTGTGTCGCAAGATTGTAAAATTAAATTTACAGTTAAACATAAGAACATATAATAAAATAAATAAAAAAAATATGATATAATGTAATGCAAAATAACGTATAGAAATAGATATACTCTTCGTAATTATACATATTTTTATAATTTTCAAATTTTTAATTTGCATAACATTTATTTAAATTTCAGAGTATTTAATTTTCTCACGATATTTACTACACTGAAAAAAATTTATTAAATTGTAATAAGCATTTGTTTGTACATTTGCAAAAAAAAATATTGTAAATATTTATTTATAATAATATTTATAATAAAGAAATATTTATTCAATCAAAAAAGAAGACAGTTAAATATAACTAGTGATATAATTATAGTATAACTATAGTGATATAATTATTACTGAAAAAACATTTACTACATTATAATAAGCTTTTATTTGTACATTTGCAAAAAAATGTTTACTAAATGTAAATAGATATTTATGGATTATACAATGAATAAAATACATTAATAGACACGTTTACTATTATTCTTTCCTTTAAAAAACTATAAATAATTTAAATCGGACTCATATGGCATAATCAATTTATTATTTAGTGAATTTAAGAATCTGGAAATGACTCATTATTTATGGTTAAACGATCATTGGACAGATCGTTTAATCAATATTGAATGTGAATATGTGAATATGTGTAACTTTGTTGAAGAGGATTCCGAAGAGAATTAAAATGTTTAAGAATTCATAATAAAGCTGTACATCATTTATTTATTACTATGTATTATTTTATATGAATTAATATTTATTCAGCTCATCCATTTCCGCGCTGACTTTCATTAGCAATAATTTTACTATTATTTATTATTCTTTCTTTTAGCAAATGCATTCAGAATCTTTCATGTCAAAGCGTTTTATAACAAAGAAATATTGCACAAATAAAAATCGAGAAGATTTTTTATCAATAATAAGCGTACTAATATTATATTATTATATAAATATTTTTAATTATTTTATATAAATTATATCATATTACATTTTAACTATTATAATTATGATGTAGAATGATAATTTCTTCAAATATATGTATAACAATAAATGTAATAATCTAATACAGCAATAAATGTAAAAATCGGAGTTTAAACTTCAGGATTCGACATCTTTTCCCATTGTATATCTTAATACGAGATACGTTTATTTTTACGATTATTTATTTTATTATTTATTTTATTGTGATGTGGAAATACAAACGGCTTAACTGCAAATAGCGTTTGTTATATTTATTATTTAGAGGAAATTGTCAGCGGAAACGGTGGAGTGTAAATGTTAGCGATAATGTTAGCAAAACCGACATGTTTGATAGTAAGCTTTGAAAGTACCGGTATGCTCGGTGGCATATTTGGAGGCATAATCGATGATACTGGTAAACTTGGTAGTATAGTCGATAGTATCGGCATGGATGATGATACGGATTATGTTAACAGAGATCATCGGATTATCATAATTGCGACCTGCGGTGTTATTTGCGACGGTTGAGACGCATTTTTTTAATAACGATATCTTCATTAGAAATTTCTTGCTTCTCCGTTTAACCACGGAAGGGATGACGTGTAGTTTGTTCATCTGGCTTAGATAATTCCTTCTCCGATGGCAAATATTGTTTATTATAGATACATTAACGGTGATCACACGTAATAATGAGTACAAAGAATCATTTTAACAGTTGTCCAATTTTAATATATTTACACATATATAATAATCGCATTAATTATACGTCCACGGACATGTCGCGCTTGCTGGTTCAATAAATCAACAGGCGATATTAATCTAATTTGTCAAAGAGACACCTGAACGTAAATTTTGAGACAATTAGGTCGTATTCATAGCATTGTGATTCAATTTGAGCTAGGTTTGAATTAATCTTTCATTTGAAAACCGCTTTTCAAAATCACAATTTAATCTGATCGATTACATCTTTAATTCAAACTTAACTCACCTGAAATGAGGATTAATCGTGGATCGA
The DNA here is from genome assembly GCF_000143395.1 of Atta cephalotes. NCBI lineage: Eukaryota > Metazoa > Arthropoda > Insecta > Hymenoptera > Formicidae > Atta > Atta cephalotes. The sequence goes on along the minus strand of NW_012130119.1, from coordinate 1,026,666 downwards.
TCTACGATTATGAATACGGATCCTAGACAAATGAGAATCAAGCGAATGAACAGCTATTTGAATTCATAAATGAATAACATGATAAATAAATAATTCTGTTGCAATAATAAATGTAGCAATTTAATTCCGGTTGCCTTTTAATTATTTATCAATGTAAAGTTCTCTTTATTTCTTGACCATTAATGAAATTCTTTACTAAGCTCTTTGATAAAATTTATAATAATATTTTTCCCGCGACAATAATTTTAGTACAAAATTTATTTTATGCGAGTTTTTATGTACATAATATATCATATTATCAACATTACCATTTTTATATAAATAACGCGTTATCATTAATATTACTTGTGGTATATGTATACTAATCCAATTAATCAATTCATGCGTCTGTTCCTTAATCTCGATTTAATTTATTCTTAATCCTCTTCTAAGAATTAGAAATATATAAGAATTAGAAATATATTATATCTTCTTCTTGTACAATATTCAGTTACCGAATGTTAGTTATTAGCGATGTTTTCTGCTAGAGGAATAAGAAGAGAACTACAGAAGACCTCCGGAACTATTTTCATAGGTTTCAAAGCAAAGTGTATCGATCGCATACAGGATGCTTCAGATTTCTACAGATCAGTAAATCGGATTGTCTATGGGCAGGGACACTTTATTGTTAAGAATAAGATTAAATTGCAAGAATCTAACGGGGAGTAATACAAGAGTAATTGAATTTTACATTTTGGAATAGTATAAAATTCAATAATATGATGTAAAATATGTATTTAATAATACAAATAATATTTGACTTAATTTAGCATAAATAAAATGTAATATTTAAAAATATGCCCTGTACAGTCTGTTTAACTATAAAATATAGGTGATATTTTTATAGAAAATCATAGTAATGTGATACCTACCTTATATACCTACCTTATATACATTTGAATCTTTGAACTAATCTCTTTTGTGTGCGCAGCGTGCATCAAAAAGTTGCGTTGAGTAGTTGCTAAAAGTAAACATTATTTTTTAAATTGAATAAAACATAAAAATGTATAGGCATATAAGAGAGTCAGGCGCGGATATATCAGTGCGCTAAAAAATTATTCATGCAGTTAAAAAATAATATATAATCCACATATAAAAGTAAGGTTTTAACATAATTAATAATATAAAAAATAAGCTCATAAAAATGTAGTCAAATAAACGAATTAAAAAAATAACACATAATCAACATATAAAATAAGCATGTACAATAGCTAATATTCGCGAGACAATATGTTTGGATTCCCCATTGAAGAATCTCAAAAATAAGTCGAAATATTGAACCAATACTGCATGGTTTTTCATTTAATTAAACCAACTGCTTGTTAATTATCATATATACATCATTCATGCACAGAAATATCACGTTTATATTTATTCGACTACATTTTTATGCGTTTATTTTTAAGTAAAGATTCTACTGCTGGAATTGACAAAAAGAAGACTATCTACTCGTAGTGCGATAACTTTGAAGGAGGACAAAGCGTTCTTGCATCTCTTTCAAACGAATCCCAGTCTTATTCTTCGTAAGAGTAAATACCATCGTATCCAGAATCTTGTCGGAAATGAGATTAGTTCAGATATTTATTACATCCTCCACTTCGTTATTGCGATACTCGTGGAATTCACCCGAGGATTTTGCTCTGATATGGGGAAGATTTCCAATTATTTTTTCCATTGGAAAAAGTCGAACATACCATAGCGCGACGATAAAGTTTAAATTACTATGAATTTAACTTTTTATATTTTATATTGACTTTTTCTCTTTTACTCTTTTTCTCTTTTCTCTTTTATGCATCAATCATTATTATTTCATTTTAATCAATTCCTCTTCCAGTCACTGCGCGCATTATTCGCGCTTAATCCTTTACTTCACTCTTCCCTCGAGTACGATAAATTACCTATTCTTCTCATTCTCCAATATTCGAATTATTTGATGATTCTATCTTCACTATTTAGAAGCTGATCCGCGAATTTCACTCCCTTATCTTCCATTTACCTACCGAATGCTCGCATTTTCTTCTTATTTCCTTTCTAATGTAAAACCTGGTATAACACAATTCTTTTTTTTATTTTTTTAAATTTTATTTCTTAACATCTCGTAGTGGGTGATCAGTCACTCACTCACTTTTCCGACGCGCGGCTTATGGAGATCCGTCGGCTTTTAGATGAAGCCCATCGCAAATTCTTAGAAAAATCTAAATAATAATAATAATATAAATAACAGTAATAGTAATGATATTAATAATTATAGTTACAGTACTCCTGATAAGCTTAGTCAATAATAATAATAATATTAAACACTTAATCGCAGGCTCTTCTTCCCGCAACATCCCTCCCCCTTCTAATTACCATCCTTGTTCAATCCCCCAGTGCCTTTCCTTCAACTTGTTTTCCCAATTGTGACACCTCTGCCTTCATCTCTTTCCTGTTCTCCTTCTCCTAATGCAGAATCTATATATATTCCTAATCCAACGAATTTTTCCTGATATCCCGAGCTTATCACTTAAATTTTATCAATATTAAATATTATTATGGAATACAAACAATATATATGCTATTTTATTAAAAATGTTATTATTATATATACTATCTTATTAAATGTTTTTTTTTAAAAGGATCCACTTATTTTAATATCTTATTTACTCGTCTAATGAATCAGTCGTTTCGTAAATTATTAACATTTTTCTTTACAATCAAACGAATAATATCTTATATTATTATTGTTTATTAATATATTTTTAATTTCACAATTATTTAGGGAATAAGGATTTATAAGAAATATTATTTGAATAAAATAACATCTTTTGGAATATGTAGAGAAATTTATTAATAAAGATTTTTATATAAAGATTTTATATAAAGATCATTTCCATAACGATCATTTTTATTTTTCATTTTTTTTTTATTCTTGTATGTATTTTATTCTGTAATCCAAAGAGTTTAAAAACTTTTTTATAATAAACGAACTATTTTTTTAAGAAATAAAGTATGAAATTTTTGAGTCTACAAGCTTTGCTCTTTCAAATCGAGACAAGATATTCTTTTGTTGTATTCTTCGGTTAATGAGAACTTTATTATGATATTTGGTAAATCCATTAGATTTGACGCCCATTCGAACAGTTCATGTGAAATAGTTATCTGGTAATCAATGGATGTTAAAGACTCTTGCACAAATAGCCATTTTTTTATTACCTATTTCGTCATGAATTCTTGCTATGCGCTGTCACAGTGAATTCACCTAAATCAGTTGCGTAGCGCGAAAAAGTCCAAAAAAAATCAATTTATTTTGAGTATTTTGAGCACTTTATATTATTGTAAACATTCCAAAATATTATTAAAAAACTATAAATTTTTGTCGATAATGTTAATTTATAATGCGTATATAGTAAGGTAATTTTGTTTATGTTCCTGACTATTAACATACCGTCGCGACTGCTCATCGGAAACAAGTGTTATAGCGTTCCTTCAAGACGTTGACTCAGTGGCCCATATTCCGGAGCAACAAGTGCATTTGATTCGGAGTATTCGTCTCGAATAAATGCGAGACAAGAGTTTAAGCACGTCCATCCCTCATCATTTTCATTTCTTCTTTCTCTAATCGAATCCTGAATTAAACTTCCAAGGGTTTGAGCATAACAAAAAAAAAACACTAAATCGCTGAATATTAATGCAATGTCTTGTGTACGCTTCTTTTCTTTCGTGGAAGATTGATCGTCGTCACTCGTATAGTCATCAGTTACGAAACATAATTAGTTATCACTAGAATGTTTACGAAGAAAGTCAAGAGAGTTAATCTAATCCCTTGTCTTTCACAACATATCAAAATAATAACTACGGAGAGTTGGAGACGATAAAATTTCAGACGTAGAGATCACAGTCCGTTCGAGACAAAAAATCATAATAGATTCTCCTTTTAATAGACAAATAAATAAATGAATCAATCAATAAATTAATGAATAAATTAATGAATTAATTCCTAGTAGTATGTGTTCCATGATAATATTTCCTTAAGTAAGTCTTTTCTAAATTAATAACATAAAATTAGCAATTGTTGACTTTATATTTATTTAACATTAATAATTTATAACTAGACTTGAAATAAAAAAAAACAATACAAGAGAATTTCAAACAATAATCATAAGCTTAATAACAACTCATGTTTTGTTGAGAGATAATGATAGTGCCGGCACGGCCAGACATCATAATATTAATTTTAGACTTGATTTCGCATAGGAATTTCCCCCTCCCCTCCCCTTTTTTTATGTAGCATAAGTAGGAAATGGTAAGAAACCCGCGCGGGGGACTGTTATCACTAAAGTATAAAAACAATGAACAATTACTCGTGGGAGAACTTTGCACTGAAAGGACTAACTTTGTCCAAATTATAAAATATCTATGGAAATCAACTTATTAAAGGCGAATTAATTATTTTAATTAGTGATGTTAACCCGTTTCATGCGACTTAAAATTTGCATGAAACAAGAGAATAAGTACGTTAAACTTTAACTACAGATACTTTTAAACATATTAAAATCATCACTGCATGCACTTTTGAATTAAACGTTTATTGCATGTAATTGTTGTATTGTGTAATTGCGCTGATAATGTAAAAATAGGACCATCCAAATTAATTTTTAATCTAGAGCGAAAAAATAACTTATTTTTTCCAATTTTTGACCCATTTTTTCGATCTAAATTGAAAATTTGCCCTGAATGGTCCTATTTTTATGTCAGATTCGTATTCAGCAACTCGAAATACATAAGAATCGCTGGATCTCTATCTCAGCACAGGGTATTTTTCTTGTGGGTCTTTGTAATTGATGCCGAATTTAATTCCAAGATTTGTGTACTTTCAAAAATGATATGAAGCATTTAAGTTGCATTAATTGCATAAAACTACTTTTAAAAAACTCCAAAATTTTGTAACTTTTAATTAAAAAAAATAGAACTCAAATATGTATCTATATAAAATTTGTTCTGCTCCAAGCTAAGTGTATATAGTAATCTTTATATATATATATATATATATATATATATATATATATATATACTTACTTAACTTAATTAATTAGTTAACTTAAATTAAGTTAGTTATTACTTACTTACTAACCTAACGGTTAACGTTACTACGTAGACGTA
>NW_012130119.1:1002712-1021468 GCF_000143395.1 Atta cephalotes | reverse complement strand
TCTCACATACTAGTAGTATATAGTATACTTATATATATATATATATATATATATATATATATATATATATCTTACCGTTAAAATATTATGTTACAAAATTGTGTTATCTTACTCAACCCAAGGGTTATCACAAAGAATTAAGGACGTAATGGTACAAAATAAAAAATCTTAATGAAATAAAAAGTACTTTATGCAAAAAAACTTGGTGCTGTTAAAAACTTAGGAAAATAAGGAAAACTATTGTAAATAAAAATAACTCATGTACGCATTATTTTGATGCTAACATAATTATTGTTAGTCATGCGAGAAACCGTTCGATTTCGATTATTAATAGACCACGTAACAATATATTACCATTAAACCATAATGACAAATTAATAATTAAATGGCTTAAATCAACAAGAAAATTTATTAAAGAATATCCCGAAATATTTATCACCAAGGCTGATAAAGGTAACGTTATAGTTATGGATAAAGATGAGAATATATTTCTAAAATGAAAGTAATGTTATCGATAACGACATCTATCAAAAAATCGAAAAGAATCTTGTCAATAACATAAGCAATGAGTTGCGCGATCTGTTAGTAAGATAGAAAAAGAATGGATTCATAAATGATTACACTTACAGAAGTCATTAATTACAGACGAAATTACACCCAGAGCATATGGCGCCATAAAATCAATAATTCACTATAATAAAAATAATAGTATCATCGATCAATAGTCCATTTTATACAACCTCTCTTCATATTTATACTCATTAGAAATAACATACCGAAGGCACCAAGCTATGTGGAGAATAGCTTTCATTTAGTCAATAAATTAAATGTTCTATTCACGTTACTTGCATAAAAATATGAACGGGCTACCTGATTACTTGATGCATTGATTGCATACATGAAAGAAAAGATTGGCTGAATATGGCATAGTATTTTTAATTGTCAATTTTTAGTTGTGTTAGCCTGTCGAAATCCTATACTGACATTGCGGATAGACTAACGTAACTGAAAATTGGCTGTTGCAGCCAATTAAAAACGCTACGCCATATTTTTCCATCTAATTTGTTGCAGCAGCCAAACTTTTTTTTTAATGTATATGTATATGTATATGTTTATATTGCTGACAAATTCGCAGCAATACCACTAGCTTTTTTCTGGAGTTCGACATCGACGAGCTTTCGATTAGAAGATCATTCAGAAATTAAAATCGTAATCAAAAATCTAACAACATTTTTATTAGATATATATGTAATACCAGCGCGATCTTCCGCGACCAGCCTGAATAAACTTGGTGCAGTCGGTACCAAGATCTAGAGATTAAATCCGGGAAAGGAATTATTTTAAATTTTTAGATTTTTTTCAGTCACGCATATGTAAACGCATACATGTAAAGTGTTTCTATCAATATTTACAATGCTTCAAATAACATTATATTAAAATTAACAATGTAATTGAACATTAATGCACATCAAGAGTCAAATTTTGGAATGCAACTATGGAAAACTAAGGCACTATAGTATGAGTATTTGCATTTGCTATTTTTAGTCCTTTTTTTTAATTTTTTTGCTCTTTTCCTCAATCCACTCCACCGCTAAAATATTGAAGAGAGAAGAGAGAGGGTTGAAGAGAGAACAAAGAGAGGGGAAATGACGGACGTAAATAACGGATAAAAATGGCGGATGCAAATATGTGGAACCTATATTATAGTGCTCTAGGAAAACCGAGCCCCCTCTTTCTTTCCGAGCGCCGCTAATCAATATTGTGCGGCGAAAACCGTGAAATGGACTCATCCAGGCTTCATATCATTGCCATATCGCTGCCACTTGGCAACATAATGGGGGAAAAAATGTAGAAGGAGCGCAAATCAAAATCTGGCACTGCTGCTTAGTCCTTCCTCTCCTGCCTCCCCTCCATAAAGGCTGACTGCATTCATACTGTTTCAAATTTCTTAGAATTTAATATAAATTACACAATTTGAACTTAATTTCATGACATTACATTAAATTTTATATATTTATAACTAAAAAGTATATTTATGTATATGTACATGAAATTTAATGTATTTTTCATGAAAATTTATAAAATTTAATGTACACATTCATTACATTTAAGTTAAATCATTCATTATTTTTAATTTCATTCATAACCATTCATTTACATGTAAAGAAAGCTCGTTGTTACATTTCTAACAGTGTAGGAGCTACTCATTCCTTTCCTCCGTATGTCCGCTCTAGTAAATCCACATCGATTTCGTCAAATATTTACAAAAAACCGCGTCAATAAATTAATTTTTGCCTTTTTATAGAATAAATTAAAAGAGATAATCGTGCTGGTAATGCGGATCATGATATGGAGTAATATGTGACTTTTAAAGGAGGTCAGAAAATTTATTTTTATACATGGAGAGAATTTTTTCCTAGAGCTTACTTTAGAAATATGATAGTCATGGGACAACATTGTATTTCGAAAAATTTTATGTAAATCTCTCTCATTCATTAATAAAACTGCAATAATATATAAAATAAGTTTGATTAATTTTACTATATGGTAAAAATCTTTAAAATATTGTTATCACAACTATCATATTTTCAGAGTAAATTTTAAAAGAAAATTTCTCACATTTCACAGTGGGCCAGAAGATAACAAAAAATATTTGTAATTATAAAATAAATATTTATTACATAGACATTTCAAGATAAAAATATTTGTTTCATAATTATAAATATTTATATTGGGTTGTCCGGAAAGTTCGTGCCGCCTAACTTATATAATTTAATAAATGTATACTAAAATTTAAATCTTCTGCGTTTCAATTTTCCTTCAACATCGACACGAACTTTCCGGACAACCCAATAATTATATATTTTTAAATATTCATTAAATGTTATTTATGTTAGATTAAATTAGATATTATTTGTATTATTAAATAGATATTTTATATTACTAAGCGAATGCGAGAAACGCGTGGGAGACGAGAAAAGGCAGGCGAAGATCAGACCGACAATTACATGATCGTAGAAGGATCTTATGAGCCAGGCCATGAACGCTATACTAGAGTGTTTGCAGACATGGAGGCATGATTACGTCGTCAGGAGGCGAGTAATAAGCAGAACGAGCAGGTGACATTGGAGATTCCACGGAATCAACCCACAACAAGAAATGAAGAAAGATTGATTAGTGACGAAGAGAAGCGCGATAGGCTTCGAGCGAACGATGAAGGACAATGCTGCATTCTGGATTGAATTCAACGAACCAGAAACCTACGAGGATATCACAGCAATATTCCTGGAGCATTTTTGAGGAGATGAGGAGCAGGCAAGATTTAGACAATGAATCTATATTGGCAGATTCAGACCGGAAAAGGGGATGGCGAGCAAGACATTGGAGCTCGATCGCCAGGCGCGCAGCGAAGCTGCTAATTCTCTTTAATGAACGAGAAATTATTAGAGCGGTCAAGAGTCATTAGACACATAGATGTCGGAAGATAAGGGCGACAATTAATCTTCATGATCAAATTTATCACAGTATCGAAAGAGAGAAACCGCGAAGAGTTATGGTGGAAACGAGGCAAGTCGATGCCGAATCAAGAAAGATGACGACGATAAAGAGGACAATGACAGAACGAAAACAACAATCAAAATAGGGGAGCAAACAGTCGAACAATAGGTCAAAGTTGCCGAAGTCAGGGCGAATGACAGAGGCGAGCAGAGTCCAACAATTCCAAGAATGGAAGAGATGGACCGACTCATGCCTGAAAATCCATGGGCGAGCAATCAATATCCAGGCTGTGCAAGATTGTAGCAAAGTACAGAGCAAACATTTCATAAGTATTTCTTCAGAGGGTGAGAACAAATCTAGGGAAAGAGTCATAAACAGGCCACTGTCCATTTATATGATGACACTGGAAGACCTGAAGACCGAACTGGACAGAGAAATGGCGAAACAACGGAGTAAGGCGCAATGCATCAAGCGCGAAGGTCAATGCAAAAGTGAAGGCCAAGAAGCATCAAGACACACGGACGTATCCAGGACGCAAAGACGACCGAGTGAGCGGAGCGGATCAACCGAAGATCGATCGCTAGAAGAAAAATCCCATTGAACGGCTGCAGTCCAACAGGATTTCGAGAGGAGAATGCAGTCCGGAACGGATTATCGACCGCCAGAGCTGACCGACTAAGAGCACCAAGGATTCGCAAAGGTAGCAACTGCTTCATTCTGTCTTAATTATATAAATTCAAAATGAATACATCCAATGAATTTTCAATAGTTTTCCACGTCACCCTTGAGATACTATTTTTGACGCATTTTTTTTTAAGTGGTATCCCCAATAGACCTGGTCCACTGATAAAAATGATGAATTGTATAACTGAGTAATTAAACAAAATGAAATGAAAAATATTTATTCTGATTTTCGGAATCTTTTATTGGCAAGATCAGAAACGTCGATTTGCATATTACGTAGCGAGACGAAGCAAAGAATCGCCCAAGGTAGAACGTCTCTCATTTTTTATAAGCTTCATTTTTGAAAAGATGTCTCATATAAATATATAGATCCGAACATAGAATTCGAAGTCCGAAATCTTGAAGATTGGAGTATGATTCTTTCAACATTTTGTAAAAATCGGCACCAGCTTCTTTAACCGTTTGTAATATCGTTTTGCAAATCACATAATTCATCTTGCAAGTCAAGATGCCATCCTTCAATTGGCACTGTAAAGGGATTCTCAAAAAGAATTAATTCAGTTCTGAGTTTTTCGAAGCAAGTAAACCGTGTATCAAATTCATCTATAAGAGAATCTAAAAAAATGAATGTATTCTTTGAAATTGCAATTATTATCATGTTTTTCGAGAAGAATTTTGACAAGAAGAAAAAAATATGAAAAATATTATCATTTAAGTGAAATTTTAATATCTGCAATTTTCTTCGGAAAGAATCAACGTGATTCACTAATTGGAAAATATTTTTATTCGTCCTTTGCAATTTTAAAGCCTAAATTGATTACTTACATCAGTAATAAAAGCGAGTTTAGTAAGAACATCTTCCAAAAGAGATGTATATTCGTGAAATATTGAATTATTCATTTCTTTGACGAAAAGAAGAGCATCTTTTCTTATCGCAAAAAATATTTTTAAATATTTTGCTGCCAACTAACTGGACAATGAAGTAGGACATCTGTGTAAACAGCTTTATGTTTATCAAGAAATAATTTAAATTTTATGTCCACCTTTAATTTAATTATTTTGGAAGGTTCGAAAAATCGTGTGGACCGTTGAATATCCTGTAGATGCCAGAATAAAGAATAAAATACTTTGTAAACTATTGGTTTGTTTATATACACTACCTAGTTAACAAAACAACATCGAAATGACGTAAAAAAGACTTGATTTTGATGACGGCGACTTCATATGATTTAAGTGGGACGTAATTATGACGTGATTTTAAATACTAAAATGGTACGTTGTTAGCTTTAGATCAAAAATATTGCTGACGTTTATACAGGGTTTGAAAAATCGCCCGCAATACTTCGGGAAGTGATTCAGAATGCAAAAAGAAGGAAAAGCTGTATAAACATAATAATAGTTTCCATAGCTATTGAAAATTTTATAATTTTATCGGCTAATGCTTCTTGATATATTATACAATAAATAATGGGGAATTTAAATTTTGCTGCTTTAATTGGCCGGTGAATTCTTTCTTATCTGTCATAGCTTTCGCGCCATCAATCGTAATTGAAAAACATTTATCAAAATCTATGTTAAATTTTTTAAAAGTTTCTTCACTGGACATCGATGAAGAATGCGAGCGAATGATAAAAGCGCAAGCGCAAGCAATACAAGCATGATAAGCGAATACGATGAACGTTTTGAACGGAGTTGAACACTATGCGCCGCCCCAACGAAATGCGGTCACAAGGAGTGGTGAACGACGAGAGTGGGGGATACGTGGCCAGCAACAGCAGGCGAGCGAGAACCATCGGGGAGTTACCTCGCGGCCACGTGAAGTACAATTAAAAATTAGCAGCTATAAGAGGAGTCCTCCCGAGACCGTTGTACAATATAGACATGTAAGTGGAGTAGCTCCTGAATGTAGGTCTTTTCCCGATCGCGACAAATTCGGGCGACAAATCGAGAACGCGATCCATCTCTCGAGTGTCCATATAATAAGCGTTCGTGAGTGTCCAATTAAATATCGTGGAGCCGTTTAATCTATACGACAACTATATTGTCATGTGTATCAAAAAAACTAGAAATTTTATAATTGTTAATCAAATTTTATAATTGTTAATTTGTTAATCAAATGTGAGCTGTGCTATTATTTTGCAACTTCTTCTTCATTCCAGACAACCTTCTTTCTGGACAACAACCGCTGGACATGGTCGTTATAAAAAGTGACCGTTATTAACTGCCAAGAGTAAGTGAGACACGTTGAAAGAAGGGAAACTTTGTGACAGCGATGTTATAATTAATATTTCTAATATTTTCTTTTTGAATATATAATTTAGCTGACCTTAAGTTATCTATTTTTTTATTAATATTGTAATCTTCTTGATCTCATAGTTTATTAAAATTAATTTCTTGATGACAGAAAAATGCACTATTAATGCACTACTAAATCAAAAGGAAGTGAAACATTAATTGATCTATAATTTGTAAAAATAATAATTTGTACCCAGGTAGCAAATTACGTCATTTTGTCGTCATTTTGTCGTCATTTTGACATCAGCTTGCTACCAAGGAAGTTCGTATTGCAAATGTGTGTAATAATTGTTTGTAAGCGTCATTTAATTCTATACGTAATAATTTTTAGGTAAAATTATATTTGAGTCGATCTATTTTTTGTGTAGAAAAACTATGGCATGTATTTATTTCATTTAAACATGTTTTTTAAAAATGAATTCTTACACTTAATTTCGCGTTTAAATTGATTTAATAAAAGAATTGATTCTTTATCTAGTGATGTGTCATTTACGTTTTTCAGTTGCCAAGAATTGAATCTTAATATATTAATAAAAAATGAATTCTTACACTTAATTTCGCGTTTAAACAAATTGATTTAATAAAAGAATTGATTCTTTTTACTTAGTGATGTGTCATTTGCGTTTTTCAGTTGCCAAGAATTGAATCTTAATAAATTATGATGTGAAAACATAGTAATCCGTAGGGTTTTTAATTTTTTATTAATTCGATTGCTCTCCCTAAATCATAATTTATTAAGATTTCTTTATCTAATGATGTGTCATTTGCGTTTTTCAGTCGCCAAGAATTGAATCTTAATAAATTATGATTTAGAGTTCTTCTTTTTACTAAAGAACAAGAAATTATTCTATGAATTAAATAATTCATTTTTTATATGAGCAATTAGTTTATATCTTGTAATCTAATCACATCTTGTAATTCTAATCTAAGTTTTAAAAATAATATTTTCATTTTATTCATTTTATTCAAAGGAGAACGTTGGTATATTAGAATTAAAACGCATAATTCCGTATAGGTGCTGCGGAATTAATTTTTCTTTAAGACATGTTTTTAAAACATATAATATAGTAAAATTGATATTATGTCTTATCAATTTAATAAAATCTTTTAACAGAAAATATATTTCAATGCCAAAGTAGATTCTGATAAATTCAAAAAAGTAATATTAAACACATGTTATGTCCGTGTATAATTAACTATATAAATTTACGTACATTTCTTCTTTTAAATGGACTTTCTAAGTTATCTAAAGAATCAATTAAAACATTTTTATATATATTTTCTTTTCCAGTAGTTTAGAAAGCGTGCTATTTTTTAATCCCTAGGTGCTATTTTTTAATCTCAACGAATTATTTTTTGTTCCAGATGGATCCTATTTTGTTTGCTGTTGTCGTGGGAATTGCTATTGCGGCAGCATTAGCAATAGCTCGTCAACGTGAACTTCGTCGTCAAAAACGTCGTTGCTGTCGACGCTAAAATACCATCATCATTTGTGACCTTACTTACTATCTTTCGTCTTCGTCGCCGCCGTCGCGACCGCCGCGGCCACCACAGTCGTCACCGTCACGGCTTTCAACATTGCCTGATTTCTTCGACACTGCCATTCAACACTGCCAAATTCATGGCATATACTCAATCACCACTATCTATTGTCTTCCTGCATTCTTCTTTTATTCCAAAAGTTATTTATGCTTAAGCCTCGTTTTTATTGTAGATCGCAGAATTGTAAAACAATTATAGTCTAATATATTCCTTTTTTTCATTAAGGGGTTACTACCTTGACTGCCTTTTTCAACGCTTTTTTAATGAAAAATGGCGACATTAGAGCCATTGTACTGAATATCATTTTGCTGCGACTGTTAAATCGGTGTTGCGAGGATCTGACTTTCGGTTGAACCTGACACAAAAAGCAAAAAATTTTTATTTTCTACGTAATAGATACTAAAGAAATACGTGCAGATATTTCGAAATATTGATTTTTATAAAGATGACGAACCGAAAGAACAGTTTTATTTTTGGCCAAAAAATTTCATCAAAAAATGTTAATAAAAAAAAAGTTTTTAACAAAATTCGTATTTTCTTTATTAGTTTATATAAAAAAGAAGATTCTGTGTAAATTTCAAGTAAATCGGATGAATATTCTGAGATCCGCGCAACGCTTTGAAAATGTGTACGAGAAAAACGCGTTTAAAGTTTTGTTTTGCGATATTTCGTGTTTAGTAGCAAAATATCATTTAAGGTCATTTATGGTCATTTAAGGCAAAACAAAAATTCGAATTTTTTTAAACCTCCAAGATGATGTAATCCCTTAACGAGATTTTGTGCGCCCCTATTAATGACGTCTCTATTAATGACGTCCCTATTAATGACGTCTCTATTAATAACGTCCCTATTAATGACGTGTGTAAACTCATAATAATGAGTATTAAATCATCTTGAAAAATCAAGAATCGTATTCAGGCTTAAATTATCCCCAATAATATACATTAAGTGAAATAATATTTTTGGCTTCTTATCATTTTATAATTATTTCATTAATACTGAGATCAATTATTTATCAACAATGTATGTGATAAGATTTTATTATCTAATTTTTTGTGATCTTGGTAGTTATGGAGGCGCATGAAAAAAATATTATTTAAATTGTTACTATACTGAGAGAATAGACTTAATAAACTCAAGTAAACAATCTAATTTATGAACTGATTTGCGCGATCCTAGCGGATTGTTGATTTCAAAATCATCAAAAAATAATGCTATTGATAGAATAAATTCATTCTTTTTTAATTCTGTAGAATTCCACATTTTGTCATTGTCACGTGGAATTTTTCACAGAATTTTTGGGAATCGTCGCTGGGACGATGGACGCGGATCGTCGGGCTCGTCGTGGTATGGGAGTTTGTCGGAGCGAGGGGAAAAAGGAGGCGGAGCCGCGCAGAAATCCTGGAATCTCTTTTTAATTGGCTTTGGCGAATAAAACGAAGATATATAAAATAAATAAAGAACAAATAAAAAAAAACGTTCTTAACGATGTTAGATGATTCTTTTTATTATATAAGGCGGGGAAATTATAATTATATACATGCAACAAAATAATAATAAAAAAAGAATATAAAATTTAACTGTGCGCAATGGAGAACAATCAGCGTCGCGGCGGGAGCGAAATCACTTTTATCGTCCTCGTCAGCCGCTTCTATTCTGACCATTCGCGGCAGAGCGCTGGAATGGGCCGGGACGGCGGCAGGTTCTGCTGATTTCCTGGAACCGTATGATACTACGGGATATCCTAGATCCACCAGAGGGTCAGCGAAGACCCGCGGGTCAAACATCGCCGCGCGATAATACTCGCGTAGAGCCTGTTCGCGGCCAGCTCTCCTAATAGTACGGCCCATCGATTGCTCCTATAAACATTTTCTTTCCCTTCGCCACGATATTTAAAGCTAATTCAGTGAATGAAAATGCATAAAAATAATCGATATCGCTGCTCTACATGTATTTCACAAACGATGCACTGAAGAAAAGGGGGAAGAAGAGCAAGACTCCGATTTTTTTTCTTTTGTGGAGACGCGAAAGATAGAACGAGCGACAAGGATGAAATTAGCTAGAAGAGGTAGAGCAGCGGGGCGCTTCCCCCTTTTTTCAGTGCACCTTGTAAAATACACGTAGGACAGCGATATCGATTATTTTTATGCATTCTCGTGCACCGCCACCGGACGGCGGCCACCTAACGTGGACGAGTCCGCGACCGGAAATAGGAAGATTCGGGGCGCTGGACACTGCTCGTGTATCGGCCGAATCAACTAGGAGAGCGTGGGGAGAGGAAAAAACCCGCGCCGAGAGATGCTAGCTTTGCGGGTGAGAAGAGGCGCTCGGAATGATAGGAGATGAATTTTTTTATCGGAGTACCGCTGCCAATTAATTCTTACGTCACTATTTTGCACGGTGCATTCCCGCACACTCACACATATACAGCTGGACGGTACCCTAACAGCACAAACGTCGATATGTCAACTATAAGTTGACTTTGCTAAGTCAGGCCTTTAGAGTCGACTGTAAGTCGACTTTGTACAGATGTCCTTCCAATATCGACTTTAGAACGTCTAGTATAACTTACCCTCACAAAGCTTAAATGTGGAATCATTTCGTCCTTGTTGTTTAATATATTATATAACTACAGTTAAAAAAAAACGAACAAAGACGAATGCTGTTCATGAGCGTTGTGGACATGAATCGGACCACAGCCTAGAATAGTTGTTTACTTCAAGTCGGCTTACAATCGTCTTTAAAGTGGGACATTGTATGACTTACAGACGTCTAAAGTCGACTTACCATTTTTTCAGACGTCTAGAAACTATAATCAACTCAGAGTCGACTTAGAGTCGATTTTATACTGTTAGAATACTGACGGCACTCAGATGAACTTCGTGATTTTTTTTTCAGAACGATACCGCGAAATAATAAAAAAAATGTTTAAAGAAAGAAAGAAAAAAATAGAATTTGATGCGAATTAATTAGCAGCATTTAATGGAAAATTCTTTTATACCAGGGATAATTATGTTACAAATAAATTTTTTTACATCAGGTAACTCACAAAAATTAAACGTCGCGGTCGGAGTATAAACAGTAAAATAAAAATAAAGGAAAATAATAAAAAATAATAATAAAAAAAAGAAGAAAAGCAAAAGAAAAGCTAAAAATTTAACAGTTAACACACAATTGAATTTCGTATTTAGAACACGAGACGAATTTTATTTTACACTTAGATTATCGCGAGAATTTCGCAGGATACTGCGCGACTTACGATATTTCTCTCCATAGACGAAAAGTATTCAAAGTATTGCTAATAAAACGAAAGTGATTCGAAAAATGAACACGAGAAATAAATCCTGGTCCGCGAAAATCTTGCGTTTATACGTCAGGGTAACTTTTCGCCCCAAGAGAATCACCCAACCATGGCCCGCGTTTCATATGCCAACATTATTAGAGAATGTTCTAAGAATATTCGCTAATAATCCATTAACGATTATTTTCGCGCCGATGCGATTTCCAATACAATCTTTCAGTTTTGCGTTGCATCAGCAATGGTTCTTGCTCTCTATTTATTTCGACTAATATATTCGAACGCATTATTTATTATTGTAGTTGCTCGTTTATCGTCACTTTATTTGCATAAGCGCCCCTGGCATCCTTCTTGCAAGAATTTGTCAAGATCTTTTTAATAAAATCAAATAAATTTTTTTACTTTTTGTTGTTTAAAAATAACAATATGAAATTATAAATATTTGAACATAACAAAAATACAAAATAAAAACAACATAGAGAATGTAAACATTTTTTTGAAATATTTTTAATATTTTGAGCTTTTATTGTCAGTAATTAAAATTTGTCAATTATTAAAATGTTTTAACATTTCAATAATTGTGTTCAATAAATGTCTTCCGACACAATCTTCAAGATAATATATAGTATATAATTTAAAATATGAATTATTTATTCTGTCTTATAATATTTCAATGAAATTTGTAAAAAAATTAATATATTTATATGACAATGATTATGACAATGTATGAGTATATCAAACGACAACAGATAGATGACAGACTGATTGATGACGTCAACTGAGAACTTGCATGAAAAAGGACGAAAACTCATCCTAACACACCATGTAATGCTTCCACCATGGCCATTAGCGCATTATGCTGACAATTTCAGATGTCGCTATCACGCGGTGATACCAAGTGCCTTCGGGTTTGCAGTCATGTCACGTATCATTGCTATAGCAATGATTTCGGCTTCATAACAGTGTTGCCAGATTGCTCATTTACGGCATGTGGAGGGGATACGGCGGCAAGCGACGTAACACACACAAAGGTCCAAACTCCCCTCTTGAAAAGAGGGAGATAATTTTTAGCGCCACCAATGGTCTTTTAATTAAAAGTTATTAAATTCTTTATAAAATAATTTTTTATGTGTCTTTGACCATTAGTTTCTGAAATATAATTTTATAAATATTTTCTTTTATTTTTGAACGAAGCTTATTTTTAAATACTTTAAATAGTTAAAGAAAAAAGATTATGAGCCAAAAATTTTTTGACCTATAAAAATTGGTAGATAAGTAAAAATCTTAATAAATGAATTATTACGAAATTTAATAACTAACAACAAATGTTTCGATTACGATCGGATCATTATCAATGTTTACAAAATACCACTTTGATCAAAAAGTTCCCGGAATTACCACCAGGTGATGCTCTGAGTCAGCTGATTTGAGTTCTGTTTTTTTGGTTAGGTTGCCACATCTATCATTGACATTCCCATCAAATTTTATCACTATAGCTTGACATTTGTAAAAGTTACGTCGTAAGTCTTGAGTACATCTACCTCTGCACGTATTTTCGATTTTTTAAAGTTTTAAAAACGGAGTTGAATTTGCAACAACGAGTTTGTATTAAATTTTGAGTTAAAAATGGATTCAATGGTGAAAACCTTGGAAATGTTGGAAAATTGTTTCGGCAGTGATACTCTAAAGAAAACAGCCGTTTATGAGTGGCATGAACGCTTCAAAAGTGGTCGTGAGTCCGTCGAGGATGACGGACGCAGTGGCAGGCCGTCGACATCGAAAACCGACGAAAACATCAATAAAGTGAGAGAAATGTTGATCAATAACCGCAAATTAACTATCAGAGAGCTGGCAGAGAACTTAAACATTGCTTATGGATCCATTCAGGACATTGTTAATGTTTTGTTAATGATTTGGGTTTGCGCCGTATTGCTGCAAAGTTGGTCCCGAAGGAACTGAATTTCATGCTAAAAAGGGACCGCGTTGTCGCCAAAGACATGATTTCCAAAGCTGAATCCGACCCAACATTCATCAAACGCATCATTACTGGAGACGAGACGTGGGTTTATGAGTATGACATGCAATCCAGACATCAGGCGAGTGAATGGAAAGCTTCAAATGAGCCAAGACCAAAAAAACCACGTCGTTTTCAGTCGAAAAAGCGATGCTCACGGTTTTCATGGATTACAACGGTATTGTACATCATAAATTTTTGCCAGAAGGTCAGACAGTTAATAAGGAGTATTATTTGGGCGTTATGAGACGTTTGGGTGAAGCAGTTCGCCAAAAAAGAAAGGATTTGTGGGCAAACAACTCGTGGATTTTGCACCATGATAACGCACTATCGCACAGTGCCATCATTATCCGTGAATTTTTGACCAAGAACGAAACGAATACCATCCAACAGCCATCGAATTCACCTGATACGGCTCCCTGCGATTTTTTTCTGTTCGATCGAGTCAAAAAATTATTACGGGGAACGCGTTTTAATAGCCGAAAGGAGTTAATGGAAAAATTGAAGACAGCTCTGATGGCTATACCGACAATAGAGTTCCAGAAATGTTTCGAGAGCTGGATCAAGCGCTGGCATAAGTGTGTTGCAGTCGATGGGGAGTACTTTAAAGGGGACAATATCATTTTTGATGAATAAAACTTGTATTTTGAATGAATTCTGGGAACTTTTTGATCAAGGTAGTATGTCTAAACGGTAAAAAAACATAACATAAGGTCGATCGAAGATTAAACATGTACTTCGCATTGAAAAACCATATAATTGTTGGTATCAATAAAATTAAGAAAGATCTTCATCTTGTTGTCTTAGTTGAACGGAACAGTAATGCATAAAATACATAAAATACATATATTAGAATTCGTCAGAAAAGTAAAAACTAATAAGATAAAGAGCTTCTTAATTTTATTGATATCAATAATTATATAGTTTTTCCTTATCTATCAATTTTTATAGATCAAAAGTTTTTGGCTTGCCTTTTTGCCTTTAACTTGTTTTTAAATTATTGAGCCATTATACTATTATTTATTTTTAAATATTTTTCGTGAATATTTTATTATCTTATTATCTTATTATCTTAATATCTTAAAGAACTATTTATCTTTTTTGTGTTAATATCTTATAGAATCTTCTTTGGGTTTTTTTATATTATATTATAGAACCTTATTATCTTATATATAAGTTCTATTTGTTTAATTATTTTTTTTAGCTGCCATAGTATAATGATAAATCTTCTTCCTTCTTCATTCATATACAAAAATAAAGTTCTGTGAAAAAATTCAGCCTGTATGTATTATCGTATATGTATATTTTCGTGTATGTATATTTTAGAGGTCCCACTAAATTTTCTAAAGTGATTATGCTATAGGTTTTCAGTCGTTTTCCCTCCTCCATTCTCTTACTCACTATCACATGTGCAGTCAAAATCAATGCCAATCAATATTTAGATACCCGCGGGATAATGAAGTAAAGGATATCAGACTAAAAATCGGCTAATGTAGATAATAGTCGGTATTCATAATTGATTCTTATTTTCAAGACTTAAGTATAATCTTAAGATATCACGAACTAATCAAAGAACAAAAATAAAAAAGAAATCTAAAAAAATAAAAAATAAATTTTAAAAATAAATCTAAATAAAATAAATAAAAATAAATAAATAAATAAATCTAAATAAATCTAATAAAAATAAATCTAAGACAAAGACGTTAAAATAATGAAATAATAAAAATAGTAAAATAAAGAATTATGAAATTTATAAAAATTTAAATTATAAAATTTACATTTTATGAAAAAAATAACGAATAGCTTTTCCTATATCTATGATATATGAGTAGATATTTTATATATAATTTTTTTTCTCCAAATGTTTGTTTTTACAGAATTTTTTATAGATAAAATTATATATGTACAGATGCTGTCGATACCTACAGATCAATAAGTCGAGTTGCCTATGGACAAGAGCACGCTTTACTGCGGAATGCGGAATAAGATTAGATCACAGAAGAGTTCGGCGGGGAATGAGAGAAATTGAATTTTACATTCTAGTATAGTGTAGTGTAAAATTTAATAATATTATGTATTATTATTTAATATATTAATATATTAATAATATTTAACTTAATCTAACATAAATGAAAAAAAAATCTAACATAAATTTAATACATATTTAAAAATATATAATTATAAATTTATAATTATGAAGCAAATATTTTTGTCCTATATAATAAATATTTATTTTATACTTGATAATTGTTAAAATGGTATTAATTACATATTATTGCAGTAGAGAGAAACCTGAGAGGACATGAACGGCTCAAACCCTGTAATCACAAAATGTTGCTACGCACTACTATCTTATGATAAAGGATGTAAATTATATAGCAATGTTCACTTAGTACATATAATACATCATCCACCAATCCACTTTACAAGGCTGTGACGCGATTCTATAACTGTTTTATGTCTCCACACCAGTGCGATGTTCGTCGCGCGCGACATGCAATATCCAATGAGTGTACAGCTTTACCAATATTCTCATTTTAAAGGTATATCGTCATTGGGTATCGCACATGACTACACATCGCGCTAGTGTGCCGGAGCCATTACATGCCTATAATAATTGTCGGTGTCGTACAACTGTTTCATCATATAAAATATCTGCGCAACGATATCCGATAACTGTCGATAGGTATCTAAAGATAGTTACGGAATCGCGTCCCTGGAGATGAAAAATCGATATTTGGTCCATATAACTGTGGTCAAAGTCTCGCTATAAATGCTTTGAAGCATTTGATGGAAGAAAGAATTTTACAAATTGACTAATTAAAAAAAGCTTTAAAACGTTTGCAGCATCGCGTTGACCGTGCCCATAATTATGCTACATGTAGAGATATAAACATACATCATCAGGCTCTATTGATAAGGCATTGTAACGTGAGAATTCGCATTTCCGCCATTTTACTCCTTTCCCTACTCCTTGCTCTGTTCCTCTGCCATTGAGCTGAGAAGGTTATGATCATTATGGTTGTTATAGGTTATAACTTCTAGTTGTTGCAAACCTTGTAGCTTCGTATTTTCGCACTTCAAAATTTTACCATAAGACTACTAAGAGACAAAAAGAAGGATATAAAAAAACTGAAATATATATTAACAGCAAAAAAGGCAAAAAAATTTATAAAATGCCTTGTTGCATTGCAATAAACTATATCAATATATCAGAAAAAGGTATTCGATTATTTAAATTTCTTGCGAATAATATTCGTCGACAACTTGTTGTATTGCTATAAAATAAATACATAACTTGTGAATAAACATCACTACACTTCTTCGCAGATGAGAAATTTCAATCCTTCAAATTGACATACATATTTGGCACTTTATCTAGAAATAACCTGAATGCCAGACACCCTTCAGGTCCTGCACTAATATTACGATAGATATTCAACTGATTTTGAGAGCAAAAAGGAATAAAAGGAGCTATAAAATTTCAAGCAGCAAATACAAATCATAACCTGTCAGCTCAGTGATGGAATCAGGACAGAGCAAGGAATGAGAAAAGGAATAAAATGATGCGAATACCTGTGTTTCTAATGCTCTAGTTTTGGGCTGTCATGTTCTCTCTTAGATTTTTCTCTGATTTGTGTGTGCAACATGTGCAACAATTGATATGAATGAAATACAATTAATAACAAGAACAGTGAAGCCAAACAAAACGAGATATGGTTTATGAGAATTCGTGGCAGCTTTGGAGGACCATGCGTGATAGCGATGAATACTAAGTTGCTGATAATTCTGAGGCAGCACAGTTCGACGCGTTTATTTCATGTAAACTGATCAGCTTTGAATTATTACATATCATTATCGATTTATACCAGACTGATATAAACAGAATACTCAGGTTACAGATCAGGATTATTCAGGATCATCCAGATTCAATGACATCGGTGAGATTTTTCATAGCAAAAGATATTCCGATTGAGATAAATTGAATAAGTATATATCTATGGTTTCCAGAGAATTAAAATTTAAAATAAAAATATTCTAATATGATTGTTTTTTTAGTTGCATCACTTTTGAAATTACTATGATAGAATCAGCTATAAATATTACTTTATCAATCAAAAATAAACCAATTTAATTTAATGAAGATCATCAAAACGTTATAATTTAGAAAGTGATTTTTTTAAGGATTGTGAAATGAAATGACATTTGATTATATTAAGAATTATTTCAGCAATATTTTTTCAATAATCTGTCAAGTTGAATAATAATTTTTTCCACTTTCTAGAAAGCTTAATTTTCTTTCAATTATGTTAAGGAAATGATATCTTACAAATATATTAGCTCTATAATATCTAAAATATATCTGACTTCTGAGAATGTATAGCTTTTTGTTTTATAAATGTGTTGTTTAGTGTAATGACAGTAATGGAGAACAATCTGGAGATTATCCTGTCTTATTGCCTGCAACTGGTGGTGCCTGGAGTATGGCCTCATGTACAGTGCTATCAATAGAAATCTAGTATTTCCCAGATTTATTACATTAATTGAGATTATAATCCAATTCTGATTTAATACATAGAAAGATAAAGCTAAATTAGCTTTATGTGGGAGTTTTCTTGAAGAAATCTGAAGAGTAAGTTCCTTCAAATCATTATCTAGCCTTAATTTATATTGACATAAATAATGTCAAAATTAACAATTATGTGATTGATATATGTAGCATAAATTATTTCAGTTCTAATATGTCATTTATTCATAGAAAAAAAACTTCAAAGCTTAGATGATATTTATTCGATTGGAACTTTTATTCAAGTACAAGATTTAGGAAATCGGTTAAGATTGGTGGTTATGGCACACAGAAGAATCAAGATTGTTAATGAAAGTTTTGAGGATGCCAATCCAAAAGTAGAACACGGTACGAAAAATATATGTAATTATTGCATTTGCATGTTGCAACAAAGTTACATTTTATAAAAATTTAATGTTCTGTTAATTGATAAAAATTTTCTTGTTTAAATTGACGTGATCCTGTTCTTCGATTATTCTACTTATATTGTCCTGCCTATTTTATACAGAGATGAAAGTGACATTTCCACTATTAGATACTATCGTTCTTGTAAACGCAGTAACAAGGTTATCGGAGATCATTGCTTAAAAAAACAGAATAGAATTATAGAACGAACTGAGAGAATAGAAAGGTTAATGAAACAAGCTCTACGGAAATAAATCCGCAAGTACATGCGCCTGAGAAGAATACAGACAATACCATTAGTTTCATCAATTTCTAGTAGTCTACCTATATTAATGGTAAAGAGATTTTTATTATTTATTTTATATATAATACGTTTCCTTACATTTTTGTTAGAGCATAGATTTAAGAAAATACTACTATTTATTAAAATAATATATTAGGTGTAGTAAAAAG
>NW_012130119.1:992579-1002545 GCF_000143395.1 Atta cephalotes | reverse complement strand
TTTATCATACATTAATATGTGTAAATATATATAAACATACATAAATATTCATACACACGTATAATCATATATACATGTCCATATCCAAACATCCCTCTTTCTTTTGTAAAATTACTTTTTAGTGGAATAGAAATAACAAATGAAATAGTAATGTGAAAACATAAAAAATAATTAAAGGGATAATTTTTGCATTATTCGTTTTAGAAAAAAACAAGTTTGGAAAAATTATTAAAACAAATTTTTCATACACAATTATGCATAATTTTATTATAATTATACATAAGTATAATTATACATAAGTAACTTTTTACATTTCTTCAAATTTGTTTTTTTCTAAAATAAATAGTGTGAAAATTATCCTTTTAATTATTTTTAACGTTTTCACATTATTATTGTTATTTCTATTATACTAAAAAATAATTTTACAGAATTATAGAATTCTCCTATTATAGAATTCTTATCAAGTATGTTTTCTAACTAAAAATTAGTTAAATCGAATTTTTTTTATTCGTTATATCAAATTTATAAATACAATTTTTATTTTGACTCTAATTAGACTTCCGATAGTTTTTGTTAACCTTATTAGAGATCAATATATGTCTGTATTTACAATACGCATTCAATACAATTTGAATATCTATGGATTTTCCTGTACATTATTTATATATAATAACTGTGGAAGCTTATACAAGCGCAATTTACTTATATTTTTCTTAAATTATACAAAAATTTTCATTCTATTTTATTTCTTCAGATCATGCTTATTTACAAGAAAGGCAAAGAATTAAATAAATTGAATATGCAAGCAGTTGAAGCAGCTAATGCAAGTGATAATTCAATAAAAACTGCTTGTGAATTGAAAGAAAACGAAGAACAACTATCAATGTGAAGGTACAATAAAGATTTATGCTTATAAAAATTTTATGTTATTATTATTTTTCTTCGTATGCATTACAATACAATTTATAAAAATGTTTCTGCAGAAAAATGTTTCGTTTTGGGCGCCGAATAACTCGTCTTCTTCTGATGATATACAAAGAGAAGGAAACTTAAATAAAAATATATATATATTTATATACTATAAAAATTGATCAATCGATGAATTAAAAAACTCGTCCGTAGTCATTGTATAGCCTGCAATAAAAAGCAATAAAACATGTCATGAACCCTTTCATCACTGTTTTTATTCAGATCATAAGTACAGACAACACAGATGAGATAGAACAGAGACATCCCCAGAAGTGCAAGATAGATATATGATAGTCTAGCGTATAATAAAAGTATAAAATTGATATACCCTATGCTATTTTCGGTATGGCTTCTATTATTGTGGGAAAAAGATCGTGGCGTTTTTCCCGTTAGATGGCATTAAAATAATTTATTTTTTTTTAATTTATTTTCACGAACTTTTTCCCATACCTAATATTTTACTATCTCAATATATTGTTATTTGACGCTGCGTATAATTATATTATGGTTTTGTTCCAACTTAATTTCTAGTGTTTTTGAATTCTCTTCAATGATTGTTTGCGCCATAAATCTTTTAGATATAAGATTTTGTCCCCATGTTTTTTTTGTCGCTAGTATTAGTATGCCACCTATCTGCAAGGCTGCAATCGTAAAATAGCTGTGTACCTGTAATATAGCACACTAGAGCTGTCCAGCAAACGAGAATGGATTGAAATAGATTTAAATGGATTCAGATTTTCAGAAATACGGATTCATGAATGTTAAAATGAATTCTTTTCGATTCTGAATGCATTTTTATTCATTTATAGGAAATGCATAGAGCATATCTCTATGCCTTTCAACCTAAATATAATATTAGCATTTTCTATACTTTGTGAATACTACTCAATTCAGAATTGTGAATAGGAAGTACAATTTTTTTAATTCAGAGTTCAATTCAAAAATAATATTAGCAATTCTGAATACTGCTCAATATTCTGAATATTCTGAAAATGCAATTTTTCAATCTAATTGAAAAAAGTTTTTATTTAAAAATGAATCATAAATGTTACTTAAATCATTCAAAATTACAAATAGAACATTTTTCGTTTTAATCCAACTAAATTCAAAAAAGTTGTAAAAATAATTGTAACGTAAAAATAATTAAGCTATGTTTTTTCGTTTCTCTTTGATTAGAAGTAAAACGAATGATTGATGTGAACATTCGCAAACAAAGTCGAACACAGCCCGAATATTAGACTAATCACGGCGCAACAACGGCCAAGCGAGATTAGATTATCCGACGCTTACCAAATATTGTCTCATAGTAATGTAAATTGTTTATATTTTGTTATATCTGTTAAATAATATTTTTATTATATCTATATATAATTCCGTTACTAGTTTAGCTGATTGTAATTGAAATAAAAAATGAATAATACATTTATCAATTGAAGAAGTGATGTAGCAAGTAACATAGAAGATTCATAGCCCTGGTTTCGAATCTCACTAAGGTACGTTTTTTAATACCAATTTGAAGTAGTTAATTTCAGATATAATTATTATATAAATGTTTTAGGAATAAAATTTGTAACCCTTAAATATGAATGTTTTTTTTTTCTGAATATTAAACTAGTGTCAGCTCGGATTCACTTCAATCCATTCAATTTATTTTGATTTAAAATACGCATTAAAAAAATTTTAATCCATTTTAATCTATTTTCGTTTGCTGTCAACATTTGCTTCTTATAAAAAAGCTGTACAATCTGTACTGATGAAAATTGAAACAGTAGTCCACAGAATAGTACTTTGCACGAAGAAACAACGTACAATTCTTAGAATTAGATGTAATTAATCTGGTTAAAACATTATCGTTATACAATTATATAGATTTATGTGTATGTGTGTATGCGTGAGATATTGATGTAGTTACTACATCATATTACTATCATGTAATAGTATGTAATGATATATTATGATACATACATCTGTGTATAAGTTTTATTACGACTAATCGTCTTTAGAATCCCCTTAGTCATATGTAAGTATACTGTAACTGTTAGAAATGTAACTACGAGCTTCCTTTATATGTAAATGAAGCTCATAGATATGAATGAAATTAAAAGTAATGAATGATAAATTAAATAAGCAGTTATTGTAAATGTAATGAAAATGTACATTAAATTTAATGAACATTAAATTTATGAAACTTAATGTATTTTTAATAAAATTTTATGAAATATTAAATTTCATAAATTTTTATGAAAATTACATTAAATTTTATGTACACAAATATACTTTTTAGTTAAAAATAATTAAAGTTAATGTAATGTTATAAAATTAAGTTCAAATTGTGTAACTTAAAAGTTAATGAAATTTAAAAACATTTCTACAGTGCACACTTAGTCCGCGATCTATAAGAACATTTAAGAGAAATTCTCAATGGGATACATACGTCCCGCTGATCATAAAGAATTAATTATTAAGAAATATGAAAAAACTTAATACACATGTATATCAGTATAAAATCTTAAAATACACTATATTGCCTTAAAATTCAGACAAAAGCTAAGGTTTTAGTCACATTGTCGATCAAAATGTTATCTGCATATTTAGTCATAATTGTCAATTTTTCTACATTTATATTTGCCATATTTCTCTGAATTTCTAGCTACAGTTGTATGAATATTTTTAATCTGAATGCCTGAATATTCAGATAATAATATTTTGATGATAATAGTTGTCTGAATTTCTAATCAGTTGTTTGAATTTCTAGCGGATAAAAGTATCTAAATATTAAAACACCAAAATTAGAAATAATGTAAGAATAGAATAGATAAGAAATTGGGCAAATGAGAGTTCGGTACGGTAATTAATGCACAATTATATGTATAAACTGTATTTGATCTGCTGCATACTCGAACGTTTCGATCTTTTCGGGTTATTCTCAGAGAGATCAACGAAGAAAAAAAATAAAGTTTCCACCCTCCTTTGTATCAGAGTCTCCCTACTCAGCTACATATTTCCAAAAGTTTCATGATCCAAAACCGGTGATGATTATAATGGAAAAACAGATGCTTGAGGTACTAAGAATTAGTATTTTAAATGTTATCAGCTGAAATTACTTCAGCTGAAGATTCACCTGAAGAATAAGAGCGTGAATTACAATTTTATTAAAAAATTAAAATTAAGCAAGTTTTCATGTCAATTTTACAAAATTTTTACGAGATACAATTGTAGCTGTGATCTGTATCAGCATCAGAATCATTATGATTTAAAAATTATTTGCGAAAATACGAAAATGAAAAATTAATAAATAAATATCTCTATTATATATATATTATCATTGGAATGATTGATAGAGTCTTCCTTTTGTCATTCAAAATTTCACAAAAAGAATATTGTTTTTATCATTGAAACACTATTTAAAAATGACTATCCATTAGACTTCATTTTTGATAATATAAAAAATGCACGATTAAAATCTCTTTGTTACAAACAAACTTTAAAAATAATGACAAAATAATGACAAAAATACTGACAATACGGAAAATATTCCTTGGATTACGATTCCAGACAATTCGATGTTCAGAACATATCGGAAAAATTTAAAAACATAACGAAAAATTTAAATATTAAGTTAGCTTTATATAGTCTCAACAAAATGAATAAATTTATTAAAGTACATAAAGATGTGCTTCCAATTGAAAAATGTAGTGTACCAAATCTCGCATGTAATGATTGCGACGCAAGCTATGTAAGACGGATAGAAAACTTAAAATTTAAAAGAACATAGAAATCACATAGAAACATCACTGCCCAATCAGTAAAATCATAGATTGCGTCACGATCACGAATTTGATTGGACGATTGTAAAAATCCTAGATATCGAAAAATATTTAAATAAACATTTAACATCCGAAATATTATTTATCAAACTGCAAAAAAATAACAGAAATTTACAATCAGACTGAATGTCTCAATTATGTGGACATTCTGAATAAATTTTAAATCTCATGCGTTAATAACTTTATACAGCTCCTAGTAATATTTTGTTTTTACATATATGTATATAATAGAGGTATTTATTTATTAATGTTTCATCTTCGTATTCTCGCAAATGATTTTTAAATTATAATGATTCTGACGCTGATACACAGTTACAATTGTATTTCGTAAAAATTCTGTAAAATTAACATAGAAACTTGTTTAATTTTGTAATATTGAGTTGTCCAGAAAGTTCGTGCCAATGTTGAAGGAAAATTGAAACGCAGAAAATTTTAATTTAATAAATGTATACTAAAATTTTAATTTTAGTCGGACAACCCAATAAAATTATAATTTCACACTCCTGTTCTTCAAGTGAGTCTTCGTAATTTCAACTGATAACATTTAAAATACTAATTCTTAACACCTCATAGGCATCTGTTTTTTCATTGTAATTATCATCGGTTTTGGATCATGGAAACTATTGGAAATACGCAGCTGAATATGGACTCGTCTGATACGCAAAAGAGTGGAAACCTTATTTTTTCTTCGTTAATCTCGCTGAGGATGACCCTAAGAGATGGTCAAAACGTTCGAGTGTACAGCAAGTTAAATACAATTTATATATACATATAATCAATAATTATGTTTAATTAAGTATCGAACTACCGAAATACCACTTTCCTACATTATTTTAATTTCGAGAGTCCATAACTAGTAATTCTTAAAAATTAGAAATGTTCAAACGACTGATTAGAAATTCAGCAAGGTTTGAATATTCAAACTAAAAATTCAAAGAAATTTAGCTAAAAATTCAAACAATATTCTGATAATATAACGAAAATTCCGAAAATTCAGATAATATAACTGTAAAAAACATTTCAGTTTTTTTTTCTGAATTTTAAGGCAATTTTTTACAATACAATAATAAATTTTGATTACAACGGGATATTTTGAAATTGTATGTCAATAAACCATTCAGAAAGAAACTATAAGATTAAATGACGCAATAATAAATAGTACGCAATAAAATATCAGTGTAAAATATCTTTACTTCTTGATTACGTTCATTAAAAAATCGAATATATGTATAATTCAAATCGAATATAGAATAATGAATGCAAAGTAGTAAAGATAACACAATCATTAAAACATATACATGTATCTGCCAATAGAATTCATGTGCTCCTATTCATGAATCATGAGTTGCATAGTAAAATGCGATATTCAATGAGAAACAGGAAGCTCATCAAGCTTATCATTGATCTTGCATGTTTTTTGTAATTCAAACAAACAACTTTCCATGAATTATGTATGGCAACAAATGGCATTATCATACATATCGTTTATCAGAGTATAGTTCATTGAAAAATATGAATTTATTCTAAATTGCAAACAAATTTTTTATCAGCAGAGTTTAACGTAATTTTACTTAAAAAATATAAGAAAATTAATGTCAAATACAGTCTGATAAAAATTACATGTTCAACAAGAACATTTTAACAAAATTACTAGTTCAACAAGATCTTTCTTATACATTTTTAAATGTTTGATGAAAAAAACAACTTTTTCGCAATATTTAACATTTTCTTGTAAAAAAAGTTCTTGTTCAGCAGCCCTCTCCCCTCCTTCTCTCATCATGCCGAAATAAAAAAATGCATAGCTCAGACTTAGGAGTAATTTATGAGCTTCCAAATCCCGCAAAAAAAATATTTTAAGCTCGTCCCGATTAAGAGGAATCTTAATTTAAAGGTAGGGAGGCTGAGTGGTGTCACACAACCTCCCTAGTCTTAAAATTAACAACAGGAAATCACTCCAAACTCAGAATTAGAAGTTCTTTATGAGCTCTTAAATCAATGCTCTTTTGATTTTTGAGATCCCTTATCCCCAAAACAACTCTAAGACTAGTCACTCAACAAATAGAAGCCCGGGCAAAATGGACATCCTGGGTAAAGAGAATACCTTTTCGTTTATCTATCTGAAATTGCGCTATGAGTCTCTAGTAGTTGAAGGAACAATCAACCAGTGACGCTATAAAAGTACAAAACGATCCCTAAATCATTTAAAATAGGACTATATCTAAAACTTCATTAATGAAATGTAAATAAAATGTAAATAAAATGTTTACATATCAGTTTATTTTTTGCCACAATGCAGTATGATTTTATGACAGATCCAGTGCAATCAAATGGGCCTATGAAGGCTACACTACATATAGAGGATTTGGTAACTACTTTTGTGATGATTGCCAAGACTGATTCTAATTTTTTTTAATTTTTCATTTGAATTGTTCAAGTTATCCATTCGCTTTGCTCAGAGGGATCAGGCAAAGCGGATGGTTTCTCTTTTTTTAAGTTTTAATTAAAACGACATATTAATGTTCAAATTAAAAAATGTTTTTTATTTTACTTCAAAGTTAAATCCTTTAAGAGATTTATGAAAATAAAAATGATTTCTAATCTCAATTGTATCATTTTTTTCTTCTCAACCGTAACATGTCCGCGCTGCCCGGGCTTCCCCTAAATCATTGAAAATAGGACTACATCAACTTCATTAATGAATTGATTCTGGCATAAATCTGGTACAAAAATATATAATTGTTAATTTTTCAGCTGCAATCTTCAGCTGAATCTTGGTTATTAATTATTTTTTACTCAAATATTACAACTTTACAGAAAAACAACAAGAGACAAAAATTGTTTATTTTCTTTTCATAAAATTTTGAGAATTTTTTTAGTATTTTTCAGAATTTTTAATAATTTATTTTTATTACTGTATTTTCTCATATTAGTAAAAATAGTTTAAAAAATAGTTTAAAAAAATAGAGTACTAAAAAGTTGATAAAAAATTCTAAAAAATTTCTTAGAGTTCTATCAGAAGAAAATAAACAATTTTTGTCTCTTGTAATTTTTCTATAAAGTTGATAGTATTTAAGAAAAAAATTATTGAAGAATAATATTCGACAATTTTTAATAATTAATATCTTGTTAACTATTGCGAAAATAGAAAAATGGTATAGAACTTTTTGAGTCAGTTTAGTTCATTCTACCTGTCTATGGGCGTTGTCAGCAGAATTATCAAACATCCTGTATAACTTGATCAGAGGTGAAAAATTTATTAGTTTAGGAAAATTCTCTATTTATATAAATCTTATGTAACATAACTAAAAAGTATACAAAAAAGATAAAATTTTTTAAATGTATTTTATAGAAGATGTATTTTATAAAATATAATCAATAATACATTCATTATTTCTAATCAAAATTTTAATAAAAAAATTTTAATTTTTTCTAATGTAAACTAGATTTATTGAAAAATTCGGATAATAATAATTTTATTCTGTTAAAAAACATGTTTTAGATAAAAATAATTTAATTAAGATAAGGTTTCGAATAATCGGTTTATTAGAAAATCAAGATTTTACTTTATTGCAAAAGAATTATTTTTTACATATTTATCTTAATTATTTCGGAAACTTTCCCGATTTTTTTGCTCCGAGAGCAGAGCTCCAGAGTTCGCTAAAACCCACGGCTGTGCTAGTTTAAGATTAAAGTTAGCATAGCCACAAAAGAAAAATACAGCAAATGAAAAATCAAGTACATATTCTTAAAGGGCTATTTTTTTGCTAATTTTTTGCTCTATTCCTGACTTTTTTGCTTACTGTTTAAGTCAAAAAATTCGACTAAAAATGTGGACTATGCTGGCTCGTACAAGAATAAAGTACCTTAAAGCAATTAATTGCTGAGCTCATTTTGGTTTCAAAATGTTTGTAGAATTAATTGCTTTAAGAATATCGCAATCGGAATTTTTTGCTCACTGTTTAAATCGAAAAAGAGTATGGCTGTATTCTATTCTTAGAACTTAGAATGTTTGTAGAATTAATTCTACAAACATTTTAAGACTAAAATGAGCTCAGCAATTAATTGTTTTAAAGTACTAAATTGTTTTAAAGTACTCTTATACGCGAGCCAGCACAGCTACATTCTTGATCGAATTTTTCGACTTAAACAATGAGCAAAAAATTCCGAATTTGCAATATTCTTAGAGCTTATATATATATATATTGGCAACTATTTATACCAATATGAGAAAATACGGTATTAAAAAGTTCTGAAAAAATTTTCAAAACTTTATGAGAAAAAAATAAACAATTTTTATTTGTTACTGTTTTTCTGTAAAGTTGATAATACTTGAGTGTAAACTTATTAAAAACGAATATTCAGCGATTTTTAATAATTAATATCTTGTTAATTATTGCAAAAATTACAAAATAGTAGAGGACTTTTCGACTCAGTTTAGTTCGGTTTATTTACGGATGAAATATTTAGCGGTTATTCTATATTTAATGCAATTTATCACAATAAATTACACTGTATCGATAGTTACAACAGAAAAATTGTAGCAAAGAAAATATTTGTTTATAATGTTTTATGTATTAAAAGAATATCAGATTATTCGCATTGATATTTGGAATTTAATTCTGTTAATATTTATAATTAATCAAAGAATAGCATAAATCAAAAACGAATAATAAATAGTAGACACATTAATCAAATAATTTTAGATATACATTAAACACAAAATTTTCAAATTTAATTTTCTTAAAAACAAGAATCTCGTAGAAAAAAATATAGTTTATTTTTTCGTTTTATTTTACATAATTGGATTACTTTCGATTGAATCGAGAGAATTACACTCCCATCTTAAATTTCATTTAGAGTCTTTGCACTAAAGAATTAATGAGATTCTATCTCAAGATTCTATCTACTATATCCAGACGTATAACTTTCAAACTAGTCAGCACTTTAGTTATCAGTACTCTGTTACTAATGCAGATTATATTGCACACTTGGTTTTAAATATTAAACTGCTGACATATAGTCACGCTGAAGAAATTTTTTTTGTATATATCATAAATATATTTCGTTCGAATATTAATTATATCTTGTTTTAATTATATTTTGCTACAATATAATGGCGTGTGTGTGTGTGTGTGTGTGTGTGTGTGTGTGTGTGTGTGGTGGGTGGGGT
>NW_012130119.1:986317-992281 GCF_000143395.1 Atta cephalotes | reverse complement strand
GTGTGTGTGTGTGTGTGTGTGTGTGTGTGTGTGTGTGTGTGTGTGTTGGGTGGGGGGGCAATAATTAATAAGATATTAATTGTTAAAAATTGCCGAAAACTGGTCTTCAATAATTTTTTACTCACATAGTATCAACTTTACAGAAAAACTGTAAGAGACAAAAATTGTTTATTTTCTTCTCATAAAGTTCTGAGAATTTTTTCTAAATTTTTTAATAGTATTTTCTCATGTTGAAATCTCATGTCATGATAAAAATAAGAAAATCAGTCCTAAAAAGTTGAAAAAATTCTGAAAAAATACTTAGAATTCTATGAGAAGAAAATAAATTATTTTTATTTCTGGCAGTTTTAAAGTAGTGTTAAAACAATTAGTTTTTAAGCAGTAAAGTTGATATTTAAGTAAAAAATTATTGAAGATCAATTTTTGATAATTTTTTTTAGCAATTAATATCTTATTAACTATTGCTAAAATCGTAAAATGTTAGAGGATTTTTCTTCTCAGTTTAGTCCTTTCTGTCCTTATGCAGATATCATTATTTTCCAAACATCCTGTATATGTATTAGTAAATAGCTTTTAAAGTTTACAAATAATTATAAATATATGTAAGAATAATGCGAAAAAAATTTGTAATATGTGTTTGGTAAACGTCTGAGAAATTTTTTCTGAAATTTTTTTTTATTAAATATTTAAGAAATCTTTTTTCTTCGCAAAAGAACTTCCTTTTAAGTTAAAAGTCAAGCTTGAAATTTATTACAAAAACACTTTATAACACTAAAAATATTATCACTGATTCACTGACTTTCTTCCACTAGATCCAGTTTCATTATCAATGTTTATAATACGTTTCATTAAAATAATTTTAGAATAACATATTTCATTTAGATAAAAAAAAATTAATTTAAAATCAAAAACGTCTCATGCGACATCATGACACCAGTTAACTAAATCACTGTAGACGAATTAAACTCTGATCGTCAGTTTACATTAATTGCGATAAACAAAATCAAAAATTTCGTCATATTGATCATCCCCCTTCTTCAGAAATTGTTTTGCGTTAAAATAATCTTCGGTAAAGACGATCTTCGGTATTAAGTGCAATATTATTACAACACTGCATGTGCAATGTGTTGTTACAAAATTACTGCTTACTATTAATCTTTTTATGAGATTAAAGAGTTATTTACAAAGCAGAACCGATAAACAGAGAACATATGTGTTATATTTTTCATAACATTTGACGCCATCGGTTAAAAATAAAATGCATAGGATCCTCATTTTACTTTCCATTAAATCTTTGTTATATTACTTAAAAATTATTCTCAAGTTGTTTAATTTATTATCTCCTTAGGGAGAAGGGGATAGCTTTGAACACTTTTTCCTCTCAGACATATTGTAAATACAGGCTGCGTTCTGTAATCTATAACTTGATTAACTAAATGTGGAAAGATATTTAAAAAACCTATATATTCGTGGCTGTTATCGAAAGCAATTAAAAATCTGTAGTACAGAGAGTTCTTATGCTTGCGTTATAAATCGTATAATATATAGACAGGCAAAAAGACAGAAGCAGACAAACGAAATGAAAACCGCCTACTACTGCGAGTTCCGATTGGCTTCCGCTTTTCCGCTTTCCATTTTTCCATCAAGGTGATGAACCCGGCCTAAGAGTCTGTGCTTCCCGCTTAAGGTCATTCCATACGAACTTGCATAATCGCATAAACATATACATAAAGAAAATCATTCAATCATATTTTATGTTTGTCTTTATAATAGAAATGTGATTGGGTAATTTTCTTTATGCATATGGTTATGCAAATTTGTGTGGAATAGCCTCTTAAGACAGAGGCTGCATTCCGTTTCATGCATGATGCGCATGATGAATCATTTATTCTTGTTTTTCACCGAATGTTAAACAAGGATAAATGCACATCATATGTGAAACGGAATGCACCCAATAATACGTAAGCAATAAGCAAATTAGCAAATCATAGTAGAGATCGTAAGCATGGTGGAAGGATTATATGGTGTGCTCAATTTGGCCAAACTACGCCTACTTTTACTCCGCATCGTCTCTAAATGCGCAATCCAACGCGAGAAAAGATTCAGTAACTTCATGACGCGAAACAGATTGATATTCATAGTCGATTCTTACATTTAAGTCTGTCTTAAATCAATCTTAAGATGTCATAAGTTAATCCGAGGACTGTATTAATATCTTAAGACATTACATTTAAGACGATTTTAAAATAAAAACGGACTATGAATACCGCTCCATGTTTCGCGTTTCACAAGCCTTGCATAAAAGCAGAAAAACACAAAGAGCGCTAATTTTAGGAAGCGAACTCATATAATCCTTCCACTATGTAAGGCCAATATGGCAAATCCAATGTTACGATTTTCTTACTACTTACGTCTGAGTGACTTTTATAAAGCTCTGGTTACTTTCTTAGCTTTTTTTATGCATTGTGAATACTGTTTAATTCAAAATTTTGAATAGGAAATGCAGTTTTTCAACTGCATCCAACCAATTGCATCCAATTAAATCTAATTGAATCCAATTGAATCCAATTAAACCCAAAAAAAATATTCGCTATTTAAAATACGCATTCGGATAAAAAAAATTTCAATCCATTTTAATCCATTTTTGTTTGTTGGGCTAATTATTTACATTTACTGCATTTACTACATTTATTTACTAATTAACGGTTATCTTTATAATAATTATTATTATTATTATTAATTATTATTATTAATGAGTATTGTTTGAATGGCTAAAAGATCAGTTCTATTTATAATAAATATCAAAGATATTAGATGATAATTATTATCGCATTTAAACTTAAGTGCTAGTCATCACACAATCGTTTCACGTTCATTAACATGATTCACAACTCGTCACTTACGAGTAACATATACGTCATATAAAATGATCAGCAACTTTAACATCATTAACGCTTGACTCAAATGATGGACAACTTTGATTGTGATTACAACATGTTAGTCGTATATTGCATATTACGTTTTTCCACGAGTCAAAAAGAAGTATACAAGCTTTACCATAAGCAAAAATTATCAATAACAAAGTATATGTATATATAACATTTTATTACAAAAAAATAATTGGAAATTTAAATATCTCACTTGCTTGCACATTTTTTAATTGCTGGTTCTAAAGTTCTCACGTTTGAAAAGTTACTTCCACAAGTACAGAATTTATTTTTATTATAATTGAAATTTTTTCACAATGTCCATTGACAATAATTTATTTTTTGAATTATTACATTTTTACAAAGATTGTTGATACCTACAGATACTTCATAAATTCTTGCTTGTAAGTATCTGTAAGCAACCCATATATATTTCTAATTCGAAACTTCCAAATTCGAAATTTAACAATTTCATAAGTTACGAATTTTAAAAATAATCGCTTCAGATCTTTTTAGTTTCATCCAATTTAGTTTAAAGTTATTTAGTTTCCTAAATTGTTGCGTTCAAGATTGCTTTTGGTTAAAAACTGTTTTATTTTATAGCTCTTTACTAACAACAATCTTATCACAAATTTTGAGCAATTCTGAATAATTTTAATTACATAAATAAATTTAGATAAATTCAGCTTCTATTTATTTATAATTCTACATCCAGCTTTATATTGCAAAAAGATGAGATCCCTTATAACAATAGCTTTAATATTGTTATATTATCGTTACGCAACTTTTTTACCACATATTATAATATCTGTAACGATAATGTCAACATTGTCATTAAAAGTTATAGAATAGCAGCACTATACAGATTTTAAATTATATTTCCATCGCTCTAAGAAAACAAATAAGACCATAAACACTTGTGCAATTTGCTGCAAACTGATGTCATTCGAGTATTCTAATACAGTTACGAGTTTATCGATCCCACTCCAAGAGTTTTTCAATTCGCTAAGCGATATATAAAAGTCTAACCAGTTTGCACTCTCGCATAGTATAATTCTGTCGAATGACGATAACGTTCGTCTCTTCTGAATATTGTGCTCGAGTATTGCAACTTTGTGGCAAACTTTATTCTTCTTATATCCCGTGCGAATTAGATTTCCGGCTGTGTCAAAAAAACGCGACGGCGCTACAAAAGACGCGGAATTCAACATTTCTCGAGTTGGGACTCAAAGATAGCAATTTATAATCACATAATAAACACTTGACCAGTATTATCAGTAAGTATCTAGGCCGAATTGTTAATTTCTATTTATATATTACAGCAATAATAATGTCCGCTAGGTAAAACACAAAATCGTAATAAGATCAAAATGATATCAGGTAGAAGTTATTTTAAAATAAAAATCTTTTTAAAGTAATAATAATATCTTTCGATATACTTTTGATGAAAATTTTTTAATTTAAAAAAGTTATTTAAATATCATTGTCATATCAAGAATTTCCCCAAGTAGAACACAGAAATTATTGTAATAGAAGGATATCATCACGATTTTATTTATCATTTATAAGTTCATTTTTAAATGTCAAATGACATCATGATAACGTCCTATGATATCATTATAATTACTTAATTATGATTACAAAAAATGTTTTTTTTATCTCATTTTGTGATATATCTGGTTGTAGAAATAAAATTCTGAATTCGAAACATTTCAGCTTTGTGTTCACAATGCTAAAAATTATTTATATCCGATATCTCGGAGTAACTGATTCGAGCATTAAGAACAAAGTTTTACAATTTATGTTAAACATGAGGATTATGCAGATACAGATGATTACTTTTTATTTTTTAATTTTCGAGATCACTCCGTACATGATGCAATGTTAAAAACTTCGATAACGTTTCCGAATGTAAAATATGACGGGGCAAATCCTAAAAATGATTATTCGTCGTAAAGATCATAATGTCATATTGATAAATCAGCAGGAACGTTAGTATATCAAAATAAATGATAAATAAACTTATCATAGTGTCCTTCAAGTTTAGATTAGATACATATTATATTCTCGTTTAATAAAGTTTAATTTCGCACACTCGAAAGTTAGGGGGTTATATTTAAAAGTCTCAATACTTCATTTATAAGTTGAAAAAAATTGCAATAATAATCTTCTATTCTAATAATCTTTCGGTAATTGAAATTGTGAAAACTAAATTAAATCAAAACATAACTAGAAATAAATTTATTCGCGATTATAAAAAATCAATGAGAAAAACAAATAATTGTTTAAAAATGTGCTCAAAATATTGGATAGAGTTTTCAATGCAAATAATCACAGCGGTTAATAAATATTTACATAAAAATGTTTGTTAATGCATTTCTGATTCTCTTTACGTATAACAACAGTCGCAAGCAAAAAATAATGAATTTTATTATTATACAATAACATTCATACAATTTAGCAATGATTTTCACTATGACACAGGAATGGAAATAGAGTATTTCATTAAAAATATCTTAAATATTTCATATTACGATTTTCACGCCTTTTATGATCATCAAATCTAACTTTTGTAATTAAGCAATTCAATATATTCCGTATTTTTCTATTATTACTTTACTTTATCACTACATGAAGAATTTATTGCCAAATATTTACTTTTTTTTATTAAATAATAAACAAGATTTAAAGGCTCATCTCAATGAAACTTAAAGACATCCAAAATTCTAAAATCTTTTTTTATAACGACTACAGACACGATCTAATAATGAATTTTCCATTAAATAATTTTCAATCCAAAAGCAATGAATGGTGGAACAAATTGATAGCGTTTTTATTAATTAGTTTAGCAGAAACGCCGCTATCTCATATTAGGCGCCTATAATAGAGAATTTTCCTTTACATATTCATGCATTTTTTTACCGGGGTAAATATTTTTTTGTCAAAATATTTGGCAATAAATAAATTATATATATGTATATATATATATATTATATATATATGTATATATATATATATATATATATATATATATATA
>NW_012130119.1:981326-984825 GCF_000143395.1 Atta cephalotes | reverse complement strand
TATATATATATATATATATATATATATAGTATATATATATATATATATATATATATATATATACACAAAAGACTACAATAATGTAATATTGATGATAAAGTTACATAACTTAATAATAATACATTTAATAAATTTTCGCTCGTTTATTCATATCTTTGTATATTTACTAAATATTGATATAATCATTGTTAAAATATATTTTAATAAGTGATAAATAAATTCGATAATAAGTGATAAATAAATTTCCAAGATAATAAATTCAAACAAATGATGGATAGGTAATTGGGAATTGGCGTGTAGATTATGCGCAGTTTTTATTTCTTAAAAATATTTTATATTTTTTATATTTTATTTAATCATAAAATACTTGTACATATTTTAATAATAAATAAACGATTTGATATATATATATGTATATATATGTGTGCAAAAATGTAAAATTATAATGAACTTATATATAAATAAATTCATCTCGCTGAAATTGCGTATTAGTCTCCGCCAAAACTTATCAAAGAATTGTATCTTTTTAAAAAAGAGAGAAAAATTTAACATTTTTAGAAATTGTTCCTCTCGAGAGAGAAACAATTTTCAATATGATTATCCAATTTTACAATTGAAATCCCCAATCGTTTGAAATCTCCTCAAACTCTGCCTCTGAGAATTCTATTCTATAATTCTTAACGACTGTAACTGATATCGTTACATTATCATTTTTGTGCATAGTAAAAAACTGCGCAAAGTAATACAAGGATAAAAAGTTAAGAATAGATCCTAAGTTTCACGTCTTAAAATCTCATCGTAGACGCCGTAAAACGCGTGTTTCATTTTCTGTAAG
Source organism: Atta cephalotes (assembly GCF_000143395.1). Classification (NCBI taxonomy): domain Eukaryota; kingdom Metazoa; phylum Arthropoda; class Insecta; order Hymenoptera; family Formicidae; genus Atta; species Atta cephalotes. The sequence goes on along the minus strand of NW_012130119.1, from coordinate 983,990 downwards.
AGTAAAGTTGATGAACGAGAGCGAATAATAATTGTCGAAACACGCACGACGAGACTCCGTTCAACTCAAATTTCGCGCCGAGCGTACGGTAGCTTCACGTGACTGCATACCGATCAATCATACAGAGGTGCGTTCCAAAACTTGACTCTGTCAACTCTGAGTATCTTTTATCTTTATTCAACATTTAATGACCAACAAGAATAAAATAATATTCGAGTTGAATTTTGGAACGCAATCCAGACAGGCGGCCGGAGGTAAACCGAGGTAAGCGAGGCGGAGCGAGGTTATAATTAGAGGACGATAGGCTGCAGAGAGTCTCTTCGACTTTCCGCTACGCGTCGCGGCGCGTTGCTTCGCTAATCGCTTCGCCTGTTCGCTTCGCTCGCTCGGTTCGCTTCGGCGGTCCCGATCGGCAATCATTACGATCATTACGCGGTGTGCCGTGTGCCTGTGTGGAGCTCGGGCTCTCTCACGATTCGATCCACCTTTCCTCTCGTGCAAGTCGTGCACGCTGTCGCTCGCTCGTGTATCCTCTCGACGAAAGTAACTACAAGTAAGTATAATATATATCTCTTGCAAGAAACGCGACTTGCTCGATTGTACTACACCGACCACGCGGACAGTAACTCGGAGCAGAGCGCGCGTAAACGCAGAGAGGTAACGACGACGACGACAACGAGAAGGAGAAGGCACGTGGAGAGACGTTCGCCCGCAGTGCAGACGGCCATTTACGTTAAAAAGACTCAACGGTGTGGGCGATACACCCAGAACGAATCTGAGTAACGAATACTAGCTTCAAGGCGACGCGGCGACTACGGCGGCGACGACACCGAAACGTAGAAAAATGCCGGAGACCGCACACCATATGAACGGCTACGCGAATGGCCACGCGCCGCCTGAGCTGCAACAGGACACCGCATTCCTGTTCACGTCGGAGTCTGTTGGCGAGGGACACCCAGGTGAGTAATCCGAGAACCATCTTACTTTGCTAGAGGGACCTTATCGGAGTGATTTTGTATCGGTCGGAAAAAAAACTGATTTCTCCATCTTTCTCCTCCGTCTTTCTCTCTCTCTCTCTCTCTCTCTCTCTCTCTGTCTCTCTGTCTCATTCTACGTCCCCTTGTATTTGCAACTTTCCCACCCTCTCTACAGTAGGGCTGCATTCAGAATCATCATCTGGATACATCCAGATGTCGTTTTATGCCTTGTCGTTCACTGAATTTGAAGGATAAAACGACATCTGAGTGCACTGAGATGATATTTCGAACGCAACTCAGCACTACCATCGTCCCGTGTACGCCGCCATGGAACAGGATCGCTTCCCGGAGGGAACGTGCCGCGCTTTTTCCTATCCTCTTCATTTTCTCCTCTCAGACCAAATCTCAATCAACACTAATCGCATCTTCTTTAATAAGCTCTTAACCCTCCGGTGACGCTTATCATCGAAAATAGCAATGTTCTGGAAAAGAAAGCATGATTCCCGAGTGAATGAAACTCAGTTCCTCGCTTCTCCTAGATTTCGGCGGGAAGTTCCCGCATTTTTCATTCTAACCGACATGATGATCTTGGCTGTGCACATCGCCGCTACCATGTGCTCGCGCTGATCGCACTGTGCGATCGGCGCGAATCACGAGGCCGGTTCTTCTTAGCTGAACTTTTTGCATCCGTTAATATTATTTATAAAATAAATAATATTGTTAGCGTTTTAATTCATTCGTTATATAGAGTCCTAATTTGAAAAATACAAAGCGTATAATATTATGCAAATGTTGGAAATTTAATAATTAATTTAATAATAAAAATTAATCGATGGATAAATCCTAGACAAACCAAGATTTTTATCTGGAATGTTCTTGAATTATTCTTGAATTGAGTAGCCAGATTTCACTGGACATCATGTATAAGAATAAGATTCGTTTATAACTTCGATTAGCATCTAACTTCTGATCTATTACTAACAACTTATTGTAGAAAATCCATTACAACTACAACTATTCTTATTCAATTATAGAATAAGGTTATAATACACACAAAATTTAAGAAGTAAATGAATCAATATTTTGGATTTGTTAATAGCTTATGTTATCGCCTTACAATCTACTTGATTGGCCAATTCGTTTACATTTTACTGTTTAATTTTTGTGTGTGCTATAGTCTTAATTGTTTTATTAGTGATCTATCTTTTGTTCCTGCATTAAACTATATTAAAACTCTCTTTCTCGCTTTTGACAAATATAAAACATATACATATCTCACTTTAAATATCAAAAATGTACACTAGTTCAAGCACAGAAAATAGACATTAGATTTAAATCTTGCTGTTGAATTTTTTATTGTTCTTCAAAAAATTATTACAAAAAATGATTATTCATTTCATCTCCAATGCAGAAAGCATAATACGATGTTGTTACATGCAAGATCCTAGAAACTTACAGTAACGTTTGCAATGTTACTGCAATATTAATGGAATGTTGCAGTGCATTGCTGTAAATTACTGAAATGATGTGTATGAGATAATTCTGCTGTCTAAAAGAACTTTTTTTAAAACGAGCTTGCAATTGAAATATACTTTGCTCCATATTTTTTAAACAATTATAGAGGAGTCTGTTTCTATATTGTTTAATCATAGCTTCGTCTCTTTCTCTCTCTCTCTCTNNNNTNNNT
>NW_012130119.1:960856-981288 GCF_000143395.1 Atta cephalotes | reverse complement strand
CGTTACCTAACTATTTTTAAACTTAAATTAATTAGTAGGTAGTACGTTGTTTCGTTATTATTAGTTTAATTACTATAGTCTTCGTCTCTTCTCTCTCTCTCTCTCTCTCTCTCTCTCTCTCTCTCTTTCTCCATCTTTCTTTCTGTCCAAGGACAAAATACAATTGAATTATATCTTATGTTGACGTTTTTGTACTTGGAATTTAGACAATCAATATATTAACGATTGATCAGTCAAAGGCTGTGATCAAAGTCTCTCTACAAATGCTTTGAAGCGTTAGATGGACCAATTAGAAGAAAGAATTTTACAAACTGACAATTAAAAAACGCTTCAAAGCATTTGCAACATCACGTTGACCATACCAAAAGTTAATTGATCCCAAAAAAAGAAACAAACTATAATCAAAAAGGATATTGTAATATTTGTTGATGTTTTCTTCGGGATCGATTTAATATCGTTAATATATTGATTATTTAAATTCCAAGTATAAAAATAGTAACATAAGATAATCAACATAAGATGGAACTCAATTGTAGATATTGTATTTTGTCCTTCGGCAGAAAGAAAGAAAGAAAATTAGAGAAACGAATGATTAAGCAACATAGAAATAGATCCCTCTATGATTGTTTATGTTTCTTTATTTTTTATTTTTACTTTCCATAGCCAGAATGTTCGAGAACTGACTTTAAAGCCCATGAGAGATTGACACTTAAAATCGCGATACTCGATCTTAATAAATAACCATAATGATAATTTTATTTGTGCTTGTTACTGTTGTAATACTTATCTGTAATAAATACAAGATCAGAATGTAGACAGGAATCAACATGTAGACAGGAATTGTTTAATCATTTTAAGTTTGAATCGATATTAATTATATTGTAAAATATATGATCATATTGTAAAATATTTTTCACATACTAACGCAAACATTATTTTTATCGATATACTAAAAACGTGAGTCACAATATTCAATATTTATTTTTTATCTAATAATCTGATATACCAATATGTCCTAATCTTTATGATAACAATCGTTAATAATTTAATATAATGTTACATTAGACATAGTATTTATCAGATATCACTTCTCAAAGTTGAACAAAGTAAAAATCATTTCATATATTAAATAAAATCTTATATGCAAAAATATCTTGTATACATATAATTGTACAGTATATTTATTAGACACACACATATACACATATATTATACGCATATATTTATATGTAGAATATAATATTTTACACACATATAATAGGGTAGGCATAATTTTATAAATGAATTCGAGACCTAAAAGTAACTTAGGTATAAATTTATAATGAGAATTAATGAAATGTATTTATAACTCGAAAATCAAAGATAAAACAAATATTTATATGAATTTTTTGTGTCATGAATTTATTTCTGAAATTATATCCACATGAAATATTTTCTTTTTATTATACCCTGTGTAATAAAAATAAATTGTTTAATATCTTGATAATGATATATGTGTCATTTTAAAACAAAAATAATACATGTCTCTTTTTCTGTACTTCCAATAGAAATTTTCTAAATAATTAATCATTGATCTCATGGGATTTAGATCTAGGGAATCGTCGTCTAGTTAGCATTCCTTTTTTCTTTCCTTATTTTTTCTATTTTTACTTAACATTCGTTTTTAAACGGTTTTTCAATATTATAGTTATCGCCGAACCATAGATATCGTACGATTTTAGCGATATCTATATTTTAATTTTAAGATTGGCCCAGTAATCGTCACGTTAACCAAACTTTGGTCGTCACGTTAACTATTTGACTTTGCAAATTTATATTTTTTAGATTGAAAAGTAATTATTATTTTAGGTTATTTTAAATCAATTTTTTGTGATGATATAAAACGAATAAAAACGTCACTCTAAAATTCTTATATCTATTGCCGTTGTTGACAAAATCCTTCATAAAAATTAGAAGGCGCAAATGTATGAGTTATCGCCATGCCGCCATAACGGCATGCCCAATAATCGTCATAGTATGTCTCACAAATCGCCATACGTGTTTAACTTCCATCGCATATACGAGCGATGGAATGATTCAGACACATTAATTAATATATATATATATATATATATTTATAATTATATATTTTATAATTTTATTTAAATATAATATATATATTTTTATAATATAATTTTGTAATATAATTTTTATATATTTTTTTTTTTTTCAGAACTATCATTATTATAAATTTTCAATAAATATTAACAGTTGTTTCAACAGAAAAGAATTGTAAAATTAGTTTTTATTCGAATAGAGCCGATCTCTGTTCTAGATGTACCAATGATCGACATTCTTTATTTACTTGCGTATCTATTTATTAACTCGACTATGCCTATGACGATTACTAGTCCGTAGAATGTCTAGATAATAACAATTACGGATCTAATTTTTTTATTTAGATTTTGGATACATTATTCGATTTACAAGAATATTTTTGGGCCCATCTAGTAATCAACAGATATGGCGATTATCTGTCTCGAATGATTACGGCTTCAGTGAACCAGTGCTTGTCATGTAAAAAAAACTGAAATTTGTATGAAACAATAATTTGTGATGGTATACGTAAAACTGCGATCTCGAATTATAATTTGAAGCTCAATTTATTCCCTACAAGTTGCCAATACTCCAAAATCACGAGATGTCTTTTAACCTCACAATGAAGCATTTTATTGAAATCACGCATAGGCTCGGTTGCTGTATATATTCATGATTTAATCAATAGTGAATTCATATATTTATGAGTTTCCTAATGTAACATTGTAAATATTTCCTTGGAATACCGACAATAAAAATATTAGCAAGCCTTACGATCAACAGAAAGCATTAAAATACATCTTTAATACGTGAACTTGGTGATTATTGGTATCCTGATTTCCGGGCCAACTACCTCATTTTTATGTATAAAAACAGGTCAAAATCAAACAAAATGACTTCTGTAACTAACCATAAGGATAGTTGACGAAATCTTTCAATTTGATAAAAAATAATCTCGTAAGACACCAGAAAATTCATTTTATTCTGTCAAATTAACAAAAATGTTCTATAGATCTGCTTTATTAAAATTCTTCTAAAATAATTTTATCAAAAAAAAATATGTCTATGATAATTTATGTTGCATTTATCAATTGCTTATGTAAACTTCTTTCTTTGTAATATCCAATCTAAAATAGTTGTAATAAAATTGCATTTCTGCATGTGTTTATACTCTAATTTTAAATATTGTAGTTTTTCAAGACTTTAAAGTAATCGTAATTTCTTTATTTTTAGTCATATATCTTTTAATTACATCGACTATTTTTAACTTAATTATTTCGAAAAATGGTAATTTATTTTTTGTTGTTGCTAATTATCTTTGCAGATTATTAACGTGACTTATTTTTTTTCCTACATCATGACTCTAATTATATCAAAGATAAAGAAAGAAAGTTCACGAGTCATGTGAGCAATTTAGGTGAACTAATCTTGGATTAGCGATTCACCGTTTGTCTTATATTATAATACAGACAGAAGAAAAATTAACCATTATTTCTTTATTAATAATATTTTTTATGTAAATCTTATATTCTGTACACTTCACATGTTGCATATAAATTTTTTTTACATTTGAATAGAACGGAACAATGTAAGGATAGGGTCACTTTAAGGTTGCGAAGAATAAGAACTTCTATTATATATCTATTTTTGTCCAAACCATGCAAATCAAACAATACATCTTTTATTGTCATTGTGATTAGTGTGTCCGGTAAATACATTTAATATTTGAATAAATAAATAAAAAATGAAAGAAAATACTCATTTGAATTCACTTTTTTCTGTTGTTTATTGGATTCGTGTAATAAAATTTTTTAATAAGATTTTAATTCTTATGTAAATTCTAATTCTCTAAGGACCGCTTGTTCCATCTTTAGATAAATTATGAGGTAATTTACTTATTGAATAAACAAAAGAATAAGAATATAAGAGAATAAGAGAGTAACAGCTGAAATTTATCGGAAGATGGAACAACTCAATTTAATTGTTTTTTACTTAATAATTTATCTGAATTAGTAGATTTATATATCTTATGTTTTCAGATAAAATGTGCGATCAAATAAGTGACGCCATTTTGGATGCACACCTGAAACAAGATCCCGACGCTAAAGTAGCATGCGGTAAGTTTCGCCAAGACAGTGCTGATTTCTTCAAGCACTTGAATATGTATCTATTTATAAATTAGTTTGTTCGGCCCCGAACTAGTTTTAGGTCGAAACTTTTGACTTCTAACTATATTATATTTGCAATATGTATTATTAAAATTAATCAAAATTAACTTTTGAAAGAGAAAAAAATTTTTCCAAATATATTGTAGTTGCCTTAATCTTTTATTCAATTTTTCAATCTTTTAAATATAGTCACTATTCTGCATTAAATATATAATGTACAACAAAATCAAAATTTTTATTTATCACAGAAACCGTAACAAAAACTGGGATGATATTATTATGCGGAGAGATTACATCAAAGGCTGTAGTGGATTATCAGAAGATCGTTCGTGATACAGTAAAACACATCGGCTACGATGACTCTTCAAAAGGTACATCTAATCGAGGCGATATTTGCATTCTATCTGCCCTTAATTTTAGTGATGCACGTCTCTTACTTTTCCTGATTGTTTTTGACACTTTGTTGGATGTCAATGTTTGCGCGAGAAAAGTTGAAATCTGTACTCCCGACGAAACAAGTTTCGGGAGTGTAAAGATTTCAATTTACATTATATTCATGTAACACATGCATGCTCTGTGGCTAGAGATGTAAAATTACCGTCAAATTCAATTTAACAATCACGGTAAATAAAATTACGGTAAAATGGTAATTTATTGGTAATTATCTAGCTTTTTATTGAATTACTTAAAATTATTTTATATTTCTATTTAGATATTTCGACAGTAGTGCAATTATAGAAATATTATTTTATTTTTTATGTATAATTATGTCTTTGCTTTTACTTTAATAAAAACTGTAACAGTCTAGCCGCTAAAATAACAAGCAAATAAATAAAAGTTTTATAAATTTAATTGTAAAGTAAAAAATATAAAAATACAAATAAAAGGATTAAAATATATACAAAATAATTTAAAGTTACTGTATTGTTACATTTTTTTCAGAATCTTGATAAAAAAATTTATTTGAAGTTTTTTTAGTTTAGACTATGTACCTAGTCTTTTAATTGTCATAACATACATAATAGTTGTCAATATATAATAATTAAAAGGAATAATATTACATATTAACCTTTTTTTTATTGCTTTTTGACACACTGGATGGCTCATACCCAGAGCAATGTTTAAACAACTGACATTCTCATTTAAAAAATCCAATCAATATGAAAAAAATTATGATCCAATTTCAAGATCTGTAGAATACATTCAAATAACTTTTGATTGAGATTTCATTACAGTTTTGTGAAAAACAAGTCTTGGATTCAATGAATAGAAAAAAAACGAATAAAATCTTTGAAAAATTAGAACTTTTAAAAAATTTAATATTAAAAATTTACAGAATTGTTCAGATATACTTAAAAAAAAATTAGTTTGTAAGTTGGTTTTGGATAAAAGGTATTTATTTTGTATATTGAATGTAGGCTATTTTGGGAACAGAAAAAACAAAATTTTTTTATAAATATTATATTTTTGTTCTACAAAATAAAAGAAAATTGAGTTTCAGAGATTTAAAATAATTTTGTGGGTGGTTCAGGTATATCAACGAAGGGTTAATATTACATATATTGATATACAATATATTATACTGTATACCAATATGTAATATCAAAATGAAAAATATGAGTTAAATGAAACATTTAGTAACTAAAAGCTAAATGCTCCTACATCAAATTATTTTTTTTATTTTTTTTAAATTACCATTTTACCAACCAAAAATTACTGACTAATTTATCGAATAAATTACCGTAAAATTTGATCATTCTCATCTCTCTGTGGCCGAATAAATAGCCAATCTTTACTCATCTCTTTGCATGATCTTTTTTTTTGTCCGAAAGATAATGAGCAGAATACAGATTATCTGATCGATCGGGGCATGGAGGATTCAAGTCAAATATATGTATACACAAAGAATCTTTATATTTGTCTTGATGTATTATTATTTTATTATAAAGAAACAAAAAATGATGTCTACAACTTGAATTTTTTGTGCCATGATTCGATCGTGTTGTCATAACGATTCGATAAGGGAGAATCGTATGAGGCGGATTTTATGAGGAGCTGACTATTCAACCACAGAGCATGCATGTGTTACACGGGCATAATGTAATACATGCATGCTCTGTAGCTGAATAAGTAGCCAACTTACGACAACATGATCGAATCATCGCACAAAAGATTCAAGTTGTAGACATTATTTATAATTTTTGTTTCTTTATACTGAATAATATTATAATAATAATACTATAATATTAAGACAAACATAAAGATCTTTGTGTATACACAATTCTTTGTGTATACACATATTCGACTTAGAGCTTCCATGCCTCAATCGATCGGATAATCTGTATTCTGCTCATTATTTTCTTTCGGACAAAAAAAAGATCATGCAAGGAGATGAGTAAAGACTGTGTAACGTAAGCATATCGTGGCAGGATTTGATTGGCGTACACTGAACCTTTTGGTGGCGATCGAACAGCAATCACCGAATATCGCGGATGGTGTCCATATGGACAGACAAGAGACGGACGTGGGTGCAGGTGATCAGGTAACCCATTCTCAGTCCATGCCACAGAACAGTAAAAAATAATTCAATATTCTTATTTCTTCCCCTCTTTCCCCTTCCTGGAAAGATTGCCTCAAAATCTGTTTTGCTATTCTGTATGTCACAAGCGTGTGTTACATCTACGTGTGTGATAATGCAAGCACTCGTACAAGTATTTATAAGCACTATTGTTGTAAGATAATACTATAACATTTTTATGAAAAATTCTTCACAATGCTGCGTCAATCGTGCAGGAAATTTCTAATTTGACAGAAATATCTCGAAGATGAATTACAAAGCACTGGAATGTGATTCCAACAAAGTGCCGATATTACTTATCATGTTTATAGGAAGTAAGGCTGCCTGTAATATGTTCAGATACACGCATACATATAACATTATTCATTATGTATAATAAGTTCATTGTTTAATCTATAAATAAGTATAACATGTACCAGACAGAAGAATTAGTATTTCAAAGAACTGAAATTTATTCGATATTTTGAGAAATTTGTCTGAACTCGTACATTCAGCCATCAGTATTAGTTTTAATCAAGCCAGGATCAATGCAGTATGATAAAAACCCGATACATCAAAATGGCGGAATCTCATAAAAGAAGAATGTTGATGCATTAACAGCAGTGAATATCTTTATCTTATGTAGTTGATTTCTGCAGGTTTTGACTACAAGCTGTGCAATGTTCTATTGGCACTCGACGCTCAGTCACCAAATATCGCGGCAGGCGTTCATGAAAACCGTAGCGACGAGGAAGTGGGAGCAGGAGATCAGGTCAATTAGCATTTCCATCGTTGAATTTATCTTTTCTCTTTGTTTCCTATTTTCTTCTTTTTGACCGTTTGCCTCCTGCGCTACTAAGTACATTCTTTACAGTACTAGTAACATCACTTCTTCTTTACTTCACTTGTACTCCATTAGCCTGTTTCTTATTTCTTCACTATAGAGGTGGAAGTGGTATTTGACATATTGAGTGTCTTTCATTGCTGCATTATCACAGTAGCATTATCTAAAATGCACTACTATACGAATGATTCTGTTGTGAATTCTGTAGCTGGATCTGGAATATAGGAAGTGCGAAATTGATTGAGTATGAATACAATTTGTGCATGAAAGTTTATGTAGATTTGAAAACATTTATACGTTTTACACTGTAGATCTCTAATATCTCCATAGAATAATCACTTCAGTATGATTCTATTTTGTAGTTGAGAATGTAATTTATTGTTAAATAATTTAAATTAAATAAAATTGATCTGGCTAAAATCATAATCCTAATCGAATTTGTTACGTAATTAAATTAGTTGGTTGTATTATTAATGGTGTGAGATGTAAATATTTTGTAAATAGTTTTTTTACTGCAATTGTTAATGACAATATCCCTTCTATCATATTTACATATTCTGTTCTGTGTGTGGCATTCTTTATTGTTCTTTATTATTATTTTTTATTGCTTTATTACTTGCTTTTTTACAGCACAACATGTATATTAATATTATGCAATAATTTAATCTTCACAAAAAGCTTCTCTATTTTTATTTAAACTTTCTTTTATTTCACGCACAAAAATATGTTACTTTTATATTTTGACAGCACATAATTTCAAATAACTAATCTATATATTTAAAATTATATGTACAATATTTTGCTTGTGAAGCTTATATCTTATAAATTTTAGTTGGAATAACTCAAATTCTTCCACCAGGGTCTAATGTTTGGATATGCAACTGATGAAACCGATGAATGTATGCCACTGACGGTCGTGTTGGCGCATAAATTGAATCAGAAAATCGCCGAGCTAAGACGAAGTGGCGAATTGTGGTGGGCTCGTCCAGATTCAAAAACACAGGTTTGATTTTTATATATCTGTATATATTTTTCATTTATCTTAATTTATAAAGCGTAGAGTTTAAATCTGATATGATAAACAAACAAAAAATTTACCGAAATTTAAGAAATTTTTAGGAGATTTTCTAATTATTAGTGATTAGCTTTTCATGCTTAGAGACAATTAAAAAATGAGATTTATAGACAATGACGATTATTCGAAGATGAATTTTATGAAGTATTTGCTACTCATGAATGCTATGATGTTAAAATTTAAACTGAGAATAATCTATCAAATGTATGTGTTTACAATACATTAATAATTTAAAAAATTAGTGTAAAATTATACATAAAATGTAAATATGTATGCGATAGGTAACCTGTGAATACATCATGGATCACGGAACCTGCGTACCTATAAGAGTCCATACTGTTGTCGTGTCATTGCAACATAGTGAAAAAATTAGTCTAGATGAACTACGTAAGGCGGTCATGGAGAAAGTCATCAAAGAAGTGATTCCAGCGAGATATTTGGATGAAAGAACAGTCTTCCATGTGAATCCTTGCGGGCTTTTCATTATTGGTGGACCACAGGTATCATTAAAATATTAAAAAATGAAGTTCATAGACAATGGTGATTATTCGATGATGCATTTTGTATATTTGCTACTTTTGAATGCAATGATATTAAAAATTAAACTGAGAATAATCCTTCAAATATATATTTTGCAATATTTTAATAATTAAAAAAATTAATATACAATTATATATAAAACTTATATGATTATGTTTTAAATTATTACATGACAATGCAAATATTAATCAATCTTAAATAAAAATATGCATTACGTTTTGTAAATTGTGTTCTCTCTTTCTGATATACTCCTATTACAAATTTCAGAGTGACGCTGGTCTTACTGGTCGAAAGATCATCGTAGATACGTATGGTGGTTGGGGAGCGCATGGTGGTGGTGCATTTTCCGGTAAAGATTTTACGAAAGTGGATAGATCAGCTGCATATGCTGCAAGATGGGTTGCTAAATCCTTGGTGAAAGCTGGTCTTTGCAGACGGTGTCTTGTACAGGTAAAAAAAAATTTATAAGATTTTATTAAAATAAATTAAACAATGGCTATAACTTTTGTAATATGAAATTCCATAACTTTGTATCATATAGAAAATTTGTAATTATTTGTGTTAGGTTTCTTATGCTATTGGAGTAGCGGAACCATTGTCTATCACAGTTTTCGATTATGGCACATCCACGCGTTCACAAAATGAGCTCTTAGACATAGTGCACAAGAATTTCGATTTGCGACCCGGAAAAATCGTCAAGTATGTATAATTAATTTTTCTTGTAATTTTAATACTTTTATTACACAAACTGTTATAATAAATATTATTTTATTTACATGATATATTACAATGATTATAATTCATTAATAATAAATCAAGAGGATAAATTAATTAAAATATATTATCTTCTTTATAGAGAGTTGAACCTTCGCAATCCTATTTACCAACAAACCAGTACATATGGTCACTTCGGACGAGACGGTTTTACATGGGAGCAACCAAAAAAGCTGGTCTTTGATTGATGAGAGGATGGATTTTAAATTGGTTTTGGCGTTTTTCGGTTTTAGGTATTTGATAGAATCTGTTTCTCGTTCTCTAATTCTATCTCCCTCTCTATCTTTTTCTCGGAGAAAAAAATCGTATTTCAAGTAAAAGAAAAGAATTTCGTCCGCGATATACTTCGATCTCCGTGCCGCAGCCATTATCGAGGCCATCGATTACGCCAATACTTAGCAATAGAGAGGACTAGGTATGGGCAATTCTCTTTCTAGTTCTTTTTGCCATGGAATACCGCATTATATATGTGACGACAGGCATAGTACAAATATCGTTTATAATCCAGTATATTACATCCAATCCAATACATTACATCGCATTATGAAAAAAGCGTTATGAAAAGAGCGAATTGAGCCTATATTATGAAGCGCATTTTCATGTTTAGATGTTCAAAAACTTCTTTCTTAAACTGATGTGAATGATTTACGAGAAAACATAGGGAAATGTCCCCTTCCAATTTTGACGATTTTGACGTTTTAATTTGTGTAGTCCAGATTAAAATAAAATACGTTTTCTTATATGTTTATACGTTTCTATGATTGTACTCACTTTTATGTAATGGAACGCTTTTTTTTTAAATTAAATTTCAAAGCGAATATCATTAAAATTGTTAAAAATTTATTTACCATTATAAAATACTATAGATCATTCACACACAACTTTTATCAAAAAATTTTTTTGATCTTTTATAGAGTTGATTTTCATCAAAGTATTTTATCCCTTAAAAATGCATATATTGTCACATATAAAAAAATATATGTTTCTTATTTTAATCTAGATTATAACGTATTAAAAGCTGATTAAAATCGAAAGAGATGGATACCTTCCTGTGTTTTCTTGTCAGTCTGGTAACAGCAAATTATATGCTGATGCTATTTACTTGCAAATAAATAAGAACAAAAGAAACTTGTAGTAGATAAAAATTTTCATCTTTAAAAAAATGTATAAACAAGCGCATATCGATATGTGTTTTCAGATTCGGGAATGTAACTGCAGGTCTTGTAGATTTTTAGCTGTATTAGTCCTTCGCACGTACATGAAAGTTCGATACTCCGACTTGATCAATTAATGTTCATTTTTATCAGTGTAAGTTAAAGTTAATTTACATTGGAAAAAGTAGACGTAAACGAGCTAATTTTTTAATCAGAATGCATAAATCACATACCGCTGATTTACGTAAAGTATTTTATTTCATTAATGAAACTATCGAATTACCGATCGATCTTTCGTGTACGTATCTTCATTAGAATTATTAATCGTTGAGGAGGAAAAAGAAGTGTAAATTGACAATGTATCCTTGATATATGTGTAGCAAAGAAGGAAATGACGTTGCACGTCATGAACGCGTCACGTTCATGAGTTTTACGAAAGATAGTTACAACATAATACGGATCAAATACATTATCAAATTAGAATAGAATCATCATTTAAATATCTTAGAGTATTTAAAAATCATCAGATTAGAGAGTCTACAGCTTCGTAATAAAATTAGATTTCACATCATTTTATAGTATAGGTACACGCGAATATTCGTAACTATGCAATGTATTTAATAGCTCTATGGAATGTACAGTCATTTCCCCCTTTGCTATTGTTTTAACTAAATAGAACAATTGCAGCAGATATTATAAAAAGATGCGAAATTGAAAATCTAATCTCGGTAGAGGTCCAGCACAGACCGTGTGACGGAGCTCGAAACTGTTGTAGAATTTTTCATTATTCTTTGGTATATTGTCCGACATTGTCGGATTTTAATAGCAGACAAAAATTAAAAAACCCTTGTAAAAATATTTAATCACCTTCTGGCAGAATTGATGTGTGCGATTTGCATGAAAACGATATCGGCAATATGTAATAGTGCACAGATCATGAAAAAAAAATATAATAAAACCGATTTTTTAATAAAAAGCATTCTCTGTCGTTTTGTGTATTACCGCACCATTACATAGATAAACATTATCCTCGATCTTCCTAGAATTTACGCAACACATAATTTGCACTTAACGGACTAATAATTGCATTTCTGTGAATGTTTTTCCCGACAAATGGCATGAGCTCTGTCGCACAAGACTGGCTATATAGTTCGCAAATATAGCGAGTCATTTTTATATGCATTTGCACGGTCACTACAGTATAACGAATAAAATATATAACACATAAAATAATCTGAATAATCAAATAGCTCCTATGTTTCCTGTTGCCGCACATTTTGTTACATAGCGATACTTTTACAGTAGAGTATCATAGCGTATCCAGTAAAATAGATTTAAATAAAGCATACACAAGACATAGACTCGTCAGTGCAACTTATTCCTATTGTACATAAGATTTTGTAATATTTTTCTCCTTTTATATATCAAGTAATTCTCTTGTTTTAAAATATTTCCCCCTATATATAGCATACAATAGGTTTTAGGAAGCCAGGTAATAAGGATAATAATCACAATAGAATAGCATTTATGTGCACATAAATAATTCCATTAAGATAGCTTTGTATTTAGAACTATATACATCAATTATAGATAATAATAAACTTACATCGGAAAGAATACATGATACATAATCATTTATGATATATTGAATATAATATATAAAAATTATAATATAAGAATATAATTGCTGCCTAAAGGGGAAAGCTAAATTATATTAATGCAATCGATGTTATTATTCTATATTCAGCTGACGTTTTTATTATGTCGCATATGCTTCGTTCAAATTGCACTTAGTATTAAAAAATGATAAGGATATAATTCCTTTATGCATATAAAAATATCAATTGAATAAAAAAATGTTCGGAACTTAAAACTAATATTGAGTTTATTTTAATCATTTTTATATAAAAAATAGCAATGAAGTAATCGAGATGTTTCAATACTTTTTTGTGCATTTTACTTGCGTTTCAGAATTTTTATTAAAAGTTTTTAATATTTTTTGTTTTAAATTTTTTAATTTTTATATTTTAGATTTGATTTCGTGTACACACAAATGGATTGTTTGAGTAAGTTTCTTAAATAATAAAATTTGCTAATATTTATACAAAAATGACTAAAATAAATATACGTTAAATGTTCCTTAACATTAAATGTACGAATTACATATAAGATTACACAATTAAGCCCATCTCAATGAAATAAACACAAAAAACCCCTCAAAAATCTAGATTGGAAATTTTTTTCGCTAATATAGACAATTCACTGCAGGTCTAATTCCAACACAGATCAAAAATTTGAAAGAATTTTTCATACCCACTGGATCCCAGGAAAATCACAACAAACTGAGCAAATATTGCTCAATTTGCTATGAGTTTCTTGGGCGCATGGATACGACTGTGTCTTAGCAGTGAACTCTTATCTGTAAATGTCTTCTCACACTCGACGCACTTGTACGTTCTACCAGTGTGCGTAACCAAATGCCTGCTGAGACCCGATGCATGACAAAACGCTTTTGGACAAAGTTGACAATGATGCAATTGAATATCATTCGGATTCAATTTCTGATGCCGACGCATGTGTACTTTAAGCGCTTCTCGCTGCGTGAAGCTCTTATCGCAATGCTGGCACTGAAACGGTTTTTGGCCAGAATGTGTCATTAAGTGCCGGAACAAGATTTCCTTCTGAGCGAAAGCACGATGACAGATATTGCAACCAAATGGTTTTTCACCTGCAATATAAATAAAGATAACATTAATTGTATTATATATTTATTATATATTTATTCCTATAATAAATTTAATAGTTATGCATTTTTCAATGAATTGTTCATAAACGAATACTATATGATTTGTATTGAAAAGAAACAATCTGTTCAAAAAGAAGATTTTTTACGATGTGATTAAAATTTGTAATATCATAAATGTGAAATAGCAAATCTTTTTCTTAATAGGCAAATTGAAACAATTTCAGCAAGCTAGCTAGATAAGCTAGTCATCAACATCTCTAGGAAGAAATAATATTGAGAAAAATGTCCACAAATATTTAGTTTTTATATATATGTATTCATAATTAATATGAAAAACAACAAATACCAACCTGTATGTGTACGCTCGTGTCTTACTAACGCAGATCTTGTCGGAAACCATTTTTCGCATGCCTGACACGTAAATCCCCTCTGTGTAGAATGTACTGATTGATGACTCTTCAACATTATTCTCCGGGTGAACGCTTTCGGGCACTTGTCGCATTTAAACACCTTCAATTCTGGATTAGCATCAACTGCAATATACATTTGTCTTTTATATAACTATCGCATTCTCTACTATCGTCATTTCTCCTTTATTACAAATAACATATCTTGTAGAATTCTTTACCGATTGTGTCACCCAAGGGCTGTAACTTCAATGAATCAGGCTCATTAGGATTGTCGCTGGTGACTTCCATCATGTAAACATTCTTATGTTCGTTTCCTATTCCTCGCTGCATCTCTTCTGTCTCGTCGTCGGACTCCTGTTCTTGTTTGATACGCGATGTCCTTATCGTACAGCGTGCCTTCGCCATTCGTTCCTCAGCAGGTACCAGCGTAATGTTCTCCGGATCCTCCGAGATATTTTCTTCCATCTCTGGATTTTCAGAAGTCATTCCTGCATATCAATTAATAACGGTACATATATATAAATATTTATAAATATTTCTCAATATTACTTCCTAGTAATAAATTTTAATCTTCCAGAGTAATAAATTTTAAATACAAGTTTCTAAAATGAAGATTAAACAATCTTTAATAAAATTTTCAATTTTAAAAAGCCAATGGAAATCGGTCCATTTACTATCATTTACTATCATTTACTATAATGTGATGAAATAAACTCCTTGTCAGTAACACACCCAGAATATAGCCACCAACAAGTTCCTCCTCTGTCACTTTGATAGGATCTCCATCTGTCTGACCACTGTTGCCTTTCGTTGAAACCAGATCAGCTAGCAGCTGCTTAACTTGCTTGGACTTTCCCGTGGATTCTTGAGATTCATCCCTACTGTTATCCTGGTTCTCGCCTTCTTCGTCCTGCCCAGTCAATTGTTGAATCAACTTCATATGCTTTCTGAGCTTGGAATCTGCAGCCTGGCATTTTTTTCTAAATTGATAGGATTTCTCCAACTGATATTTGCAGGGATGACATATCATGTTAGGCAGACCATCCTGCTCAAAAACCTATCAAAAACATATCAAGGTCTTCAGTTTATCAACTTTAATTAAAGCTTAATAAGATAAATGGAACTAAACTGATACTTAAAAAATATAATACATATTTTATCAATACAATTTACATGAGATTCCACTTCAAACAATCAAAATCTAATAAAATTTATCTTGCCTTTCTCTAACATAATCGAACATTTCGGATTGGAACGCGGAAAGCTCGAGCATCTTTCGGAGTTTACGTGCCATTGAGAGAAGTCGCCATTCGAAGAGGACGGTGCGTCTAAAAAAGCTGCGATTCCTCAAAGAAGCTCGGCTGCGAATTACATCGGGACGCTACACGTCCGACGCGTACTAACATTACAGATCTCTATAAATCCGTAGAGTAAACAGGAGTGCCTGCACCATGCCGGTTCTAGGTCTCTGTAATGAGGTAGTAGCGCGCGTAAAAGGCGTACCGCTATCTATCGTGTCGCATAAGTTCGTCGATAACTCGGTAAAGCCGGTACTTGCGAACCCGCGGCCGCGCGCAGCATCGATCGCTCGTACAACGTCATTCGCGCGCGCACGCGCACACATGCATGTGACGTAGCTGACAGCCTTACCACTGTACCGTGCGCCGCGCGTGAAAGTGTGCGTGTCATGTATACGCCACACACGCGGCGAAGAGGGGAGATAATATGCGAGAGGACGCCGTGCGCAGAGAGATAAACTAGATTCCTATTTTTCAATGAACGGCTCCTCCGGCCGCTGATTATTATCGCCCGATGCGAATCGATCGTGCCGACAACGGTGACGACGTCGATGGTGACGACGACGACATGTTTTTCGCGACGGTGATTTGCGTCGTGGAATTCACGCGTAGCTTTTTCTTTCCTCTCCTCACCTCGACCCACCTCGATATTGACGCAAGAGAGTATCCGCAACGGCATCGGCACGGTCTCATCGTCGTAGATCGGTACCATCTCCTCTTCCTTCGCCAGGCAGAGCCGGCACAGCTCGTTGACATGGATGATCACATTGCTCGGGCTGTCGCCCTTTTTCCTGCTGTACGTTTTCATCGTGTGCCCTTTCTAGCCGTGGGTGCCCGCTGTGCCGCTCTCGTCGATCTATCTGTTCTACTCTGGAGAATCCCTTTTCCCACCTTCCCACGCTCCACCCAGCTCTATCTATCTGCGTCCCGCGCTCTCCTTTTTCGAATTTGCGGCAAGTGGACGATCGGAGCGTGTAACGTCGAAAACGCGACGGAGTTTTCCCGAGTGAGAAGTCGCAATCGGCCAATGGACTCAGTCACACACAACGGAATCTATAATGGCGGTCGTCCTCAATGGCGGGCGCGTACGACAGACTACAGCGCTGCGTCCTCAATGGCGGAAGAAACGCTATGCGTGTATACATATATTCATCCGTCCGCGTGCGCGCGCGCGCGCGTCACGCGAAAGCGAGAGAGACGCGCGATCCGAACGGCCGCGAGCGCAAGCGAGAGGTAACGAACGAAGAGAGAGATCTCTAAAGCCGATCGAACGACGGTAGAAACACCATCACGTCGTGGGAGAAACGTCGGGAGGAGAAGCGTCGGGAAGGAGATCGAATGAGTGGCTGCCATTGCCGCGCGCGAGAGTCGGTAAGGGCGATTACGATTATTGATCTTCCATTCTTCCCAACGGCGGGAAATGCGAGCCCTGCCCAGCTCGCCTCCCTCCCCTGCGAAAAAAATGGACTGTCGTAACGAATAGTCGTACATACATTGTAAAAGTTACAACAATATTACAGTGGCCGGGTAATTTCAAAGTTCACTATTGCAAAGGTGCATATTTAGATATACTTGAAGTAAAATCACTATCAATTTACAAATAAAATTATTCTTCTTTAGTAGTAATTAAAAGAATTTGCAAAAAAAATATATTCTAATGAAATTAAGTTTATAGAAATATTTAGATATATTAATTCGTCAATTAATTACATATAATTTTTCTTAAGCCATGTTATCGTAGTATGTGAAGTATATAAATATAAAAATGTGGATATAATATGTATGATACCACATTACCATTATGTTATATAATGTTACAAAAATATGCATACATTTTATAAATTTTCGTTTAATATGAAAGTATATTTACACGATTAGATGTAAAAGTCCTAAGAACACACAATTTTATATATTTCCACTGTAATTATGTAGGTAATTTTTACATACATTATTTAAGAAA
Organism: Atta cephalotes; assembly: GCF_000143395.1. Lineage (NCBI taxonomy): Eukaryota > Metazoa > Arthropoda > Insecta > Hymenoptera > Formicidae > Atta > Atta cephalotes. The sequence goes on along the minus strand of NW_012130119.1, from coordinate 963,686 downwards.
TTTCATATATTTACAGTGTATGTATCGTATCTTTCTCGTTGCACGCCTCTTCGGCAGGAAGAACCGCCGTGGAAAATGAAGGAGGCATGTGATGTGCACCGCCCGCTGCATTCACCTCCTCGGTCAGCCGGAGCGATACGTATCGACGGATAGACCGAGCTCTGCATCTAAATCCGTATATCTTCATGTAGCTTATTATGAATTTGAAAATGGCTTCACCTAAATTGGCTTAAGCGGCAATTAATTCTGCTAATAGAATTAATCATCAAACTAAAATTCGATTCAAATGTCGTCTTTATATTTATTTCCACTAATATACATTAAGTTTAATTTATTTCTTTCTAATGTTTAATTTTTAATTTATTTCTAATGTTTAGAAAAAGATAAAAAGTAAGTAAATAAATTAAATAAATTAGTTAATTGACATTAAATAAATTAATCTAAATTGGTAGAAATGTAACTAATTAGCAGAAAGATTAAAAGTATCGATAGACCGATAGACGATAGACGGATAGACCGAGCTCTGCATCTAAATCCGCTTTATGTGGAGCACAGCTCGTTATCGATTTGGAAACGGCTTTATGTGAATTAGCTTAATCGGCAACTAATTCACCCAGCAAACTCGAATTATCGTTCCTTTTGATTTTTCTGATACATGTATCTCTCGTTAACAATGGACACATTTCCGTTATTTCTATTGTCAATGAGGAACAAAAGGAACGATGATTCAAGTTTGCTGGATGAATTAATTGCCGATTAAGTTAATGCAGGTGAACTCGTTTCCACATCGATAATGAGGGAGCTACGACTCACGTAAAGCGGATTTAAAGAGCTCAATTGCAGAGCTCGGTCCGTCGATATACGTACTTTTAATCTTTCTGAATATATGTAATCTTCGTTGACAATTGAAACAATAGAGGGGATACATATATCAGAAAGATCAAAAGGAACGATAATTCAAATGTTTAACAGTTTAATGTTTATTTCTATCAATTTAGATTAATTTATTTAATGTCAAGTAACTATAATTTATTTAACTTATCTTTTTCTAAACATTACAAAAAGATAAAGAATAAATTAAACTTAATCTATATTAGTGGAAATAAATGTAAGATTTGAATCGAATTTTAGTTCGGCATTAATCCTATTAGCAGAATTAATATTGAAACTATTTGTCTATTTTTTCACATATTAAACAAAAGAATTAAAATAATTCTGTTAATAAAATAATACAGGTACCATTGAATAAAATAATTATCGATTAAAATCAAACGAAATTCGTTAATCAGAGTTATCTCTAAATATTCGGATTATAAATAATATGTCCAAAATCGATGAATCTTTTTCCATACAAGATGAAAATAACAAAATAAATATTAATAATTTTATTCATAATACAGATATTAGTTAATATAAATTAAGAGATAGCACAGATAGTGCTTAATATAATTAAAATAGATATTACTTAATAAATTAATCATTGATTATAAATTAATTAAAATTTGATCAAAATTGTAATAAAGTAATTGAAAATTAGTGATCGCCGATATCAAATTATTCGATTCTCGTGTTGTATCATTAAAGGACACACTCTGTCGAAACTGCTAAACGTAGATTATTATCACCAGAAGTACGACACCGATAATCAAAATTAGCGGATTCTACTTTTGATACATATTTTTATGAAATCGTCAATGCGTAATTTTCAATACAGGAACAACATAAAAAAAAATACTTTTCCGAGAGATTTATGATTTTGCAAGATTTTAACGTATGTTTTTTTTAAGTTTGAAACGCCACTGTCATGAAATTACGCTGCATACGAGAGGGTTAGATTCGGAATAGCAGCACGATTGCTTGCAGACACGGATCTTTTTCCCGAGACGGTAATGTAGAAATCGAAGTAGTACGAATAGCTGACCGTGGAAGTTGCTAGCAACTGAACGCTGTGATTTCATTAGTAACTCTCATGTAATATCATAGGATAATAAATAATATCGAATAATAATCAATTATACGATCAGCTCAATAAGAAGTAAAGCATTGAGGAAATTGAGCAAATATTACATGCATGACTCTTTATAATAACTCAAAATTACTTTTCTTTGAATTCTGATTAATTGATAATCAAACTTTTCAAACTGTACCTATATTTGAACAGAGTTATTAATTTTTCTGATGTTTTGCATTAAAAAAATATTAGATTAGGAAAATAAAATTAAATAAAAAAATTTATTTTAAGCAATTCGCTGATTAAGTTAATCAGAAGTTAATTTAATCAAAGTCGCTCTGAGAATAGTAATATTAGAATTATTTTATATTAAAAAATTTTAGCGTTAAAATTATTTTGAAGGCCATCAATAATCAAATTCTCAACTCCTTTATTAACTTAATTGATCAATTTTTATATATCAAATCATTTTATTAATAAAGAGTTATTAATCTTTTATTGTTTAATACATAGAAAAATTAGAGACTACAAATTATATGTATAGTTCAAAATTTTACTTTATGTAATTTTGCTTGTAATCGATTTGATCGAAGTTGCTTTCCCAGTGTTTTCAAGCGAAAACACTCGTTGTGAACACCTGTTTCCGGAGATGAAACTTAAAATATCTTTGGATATATAAATGGATGTTTCAATAAGCAATGAGAAGTACAAAGCAAAACTTTATTCATCTTTTGTACATATTTTCTTAAGAATTCACTCTTTTTTTCTCTCTGCCTCTCTTTCTTCAGTTTAATAAATATTCAATTAAGTAATTTTGTAAGATTAATATTTTTCTCTCTCTCTCTCTCTCTCTCTNTCTCTCTCTCTCTCTACTACTAC
>NW_012130119.1:941318-960836 GCF_000143395.1 Atta cephalotes | reverse complement strand
AACTAAACTTAACTTTACTTACTTACTTTATTTACTTACTTATTTACTTTATTAATTACTACTTCTTTCTTTCTTCTCTCTCTCTTCTTCTATATATATATATATATTATATATATATTATTCTCTCTCTCTCTCTCTCTCTCTCTCTCTCTCTCTCTCTCTCTCTCTCTTTTCAAAGAAATACTAAATTCACAAAATATTATTAAATTCACAATTTTTTATTTTTATTTTTTAAAAGACACATTTTAATTAATAATTTTATCTTTTATTATAATAAGTTTATTAATCCATTAATCCTTTGGGATATTTTTATATCTATCAAGTTTACTTCAAGAAATTCTTATTTATCATCAATGAATTTCAAATTATGGATAAATATCATGTAACATAATATTTGTCTATTGATAAACATAGATTATCTTCTGATAGTTGTTATAATACAACCACTCTAATTTCAGCGTCTTTCAATAGCAATGTCAGAAAACGTCGAGAGGAACATCAAACGTCGAGAGGAACTAAACATCATGGGAATCGCATTTCGCTCCAGAACAGACCGGAACAAATCATGGAAACAAAAGCACGATGCCACTTCAAACTTTATTTTCGTTTACATTAGCAGAGGGATACGAGTTACACAAAGCGTAGAATTTACCGGCTGCGAATGCTGGTAATTGTCCGCGGCGTAACACTCGACAATGTTATGCGCCAGACATTCGACGAATGTAACTTTTCGGAGTTATCGAATGTGGATATTACATTGATACATAATCCGTTCCTTTTCTCCTGTTCTTCATTAAACCACAAGATAAGAAACGCTATCACTAAGATAATTATTAAATATAGACCTTCCATTTTAATTAATAAAAAATTGTTAGACGTCTCCGCAACGGATTAGAGAATTATTATTTTTTAAATTTAATATATACAGAAAAAAATTAGAGACAATGAATTAGATAATTAAAATTTTTAATTATATAATTGAAAATGCCACTTAAAGCTTTCAACGCTTGTAAACATCATTTGTTCTTGTTTATAATATTTGATGAATAAAAAGGATGAAATCATTCTTACAATTAGAGCGTCAAATATCTTAAATTTTGTAATAATTTTCCATATAATATTAGTAATAAATTATTATTTATAATATTGTAAAAATTATTAATAACATTATATAATAATATTTTATTAACATAACACATCTATATAGAATCAAATTATCAATATCTTTAAAAAAACTGCTGTGATTCTAAACTATGAAATCTGTTGTCAAGTTTTTAGTTTTATCTGCGCATAAAATATATAAAAAGTTGGAGCAATTTTATTACTTGCGAAAGTGCTCAATTGTTTATGAAAGAACAAAAGAGAGAGAAAAGTTCTTTAAATTCTTTTCTCGTGATATGTTTTTACTAAAAATAAATCATCGCCGATCGGCAGTGGTGTTTCTGCCAATCGAGATTACGTAGATCACTTATGTTAGACGAAATTTTTGGAAACAACACGCGGATGAGAGTTTTTCTGATTGCCAGGAAATCCGCCGAATACCGTGAGCATCGAAGAGGGAGAGAAACAGAGCATCTCGGGAGTCGAAAATAACTGCAGCGGAGGAAGGTGTCGAGGGGACCGTCCACGATTTCGGCGGTTCCGGGTGAGGGAGGGGACCGACGACAGTTATCTTCTGCTGCTCTCCGGTGCTTTCGCTTTTCCGAGGGTCCAGTGTGTTTCGCCACCCGAGGAGAACCCGCGTGCTCCACGTAAAACAGCGCGAAGGTAGGTGCCGCGTTCTTGTATCATGCGTTGAAATCTCCATCATCGATCGCGTTCCGCGGAAAATAAGGATACGAGGAGATCAGGTGAGACAGAAAACTGAGGAATGAAGGAGATAGAAACGTAAGAAAGAGAATGCAGGTGGAATGCAGAGGGAAGTGAAAAATAAGAAAATGTGAGAGAAACGTGAGTGGAAAAAAACAATTAAATGAAGAAATTCAAAAATGTGAAAAATTGAGGATCAAAAAGTAAAGAAAATCTAGCCTACAATTACAGTTTGGGAAAAAAATTCAGTGATAAATTATTGCATTCTTTTCCTTCGCATTAGAGATCGATCCATCGATCCAATCTTTCTTTCTATTATTGGCAACGTAATTGACAAAATGAATGTCGTATTCAATTACCGCATTTAACCGCTTAATTGTCATGAGAAACTAGGCCAAGTCGTCGTTGCTATCAATTACAATTAACGAGGACGATCACTTCTTCTAATAATGATCTACAATAAGATTGATTTAATTGCTGATTCCTTTTTCTTCTTCAGTTCTTCGGCAAACTGCACAATTTATGATTCTAATCAGCATAAAGTATTCAAATAAAATCAGGAAAATTTAATTTCTATTCTACTTTGCACGTAAATTATATCTTCATATATAAATCTTCGTATAATTAAATTGTAAAATCGAGAAGCACGTTATAAACAATAGTAAATGAAGTGTAAAGCACAATAATTATTTATATCACGAAGAAATCATTTATATCATTACAGTCATTCTCGAATTAAACTACGCGTGAATTAGCGAGGCATATTGTTTGTAGAGTCCAGCCAAAAAATGTGTGTCCCGTCAATACGTATCTCGTCAGTACGCTGTGACTTGCAAATGAGGTGGTGATTGAAATTTACACGACAACGCTCTCTCAGCGCGCCGCCCCGTCTATTCACACCGCTCTTTAAACCGTCGCGAATGAATCCGTCACAACACATCGCGAACGGCCAAAAGTTGTTTTGAACGCAACTGTATCGTTGAAACAATCGGCCAAAAATAGACGATACGTCATGCGTCATACTGACGAATATAATTCCGCAATGCGCAAAAATTGTCATCGTCTCTTCCATATAACACTAATTCTCAGTCCCATTGTAATATCAATATTACTACATTATATTATATCAACATAAATCAATATCAATATGCAATATCAATACAGTATATTAATTGTTGTCACAGAATAATTAATTAACATGAATATCTTATGTTGATAATAATATTTTGTTGATATTACATAATATTGATATTTTATAATATTGATATTGATATATATATATTGATATAATAATATTAGTGTGTCGATCTGCAAATCAATCCCGAAAAGGGATCATTTTAGATTTTCCGATTTTTTTCAGATATTGTCACACGATAAACGCATACATATAAAGCGTTCTATCAATTCAGTTTTTCACAATGGGCGCATTCAGCCGATTCAACGGTTGAATGAGCGCTCGCTGTTATTGGTGTATTCTTTTAGCTTATCCAATCAGAATTTTAGATCTAGAAAAACACACTAATAACAACGAGCACTCACTCAATTATATTGAGTCCGCTGGATGCGCCCAAAATGCCTTCAAATAATATTATATTAAAATTAGCAATGCAAGTGAACATTAATGCATATACATGTGTAATAATTATCGATATACAAATAGTGATAGAATGAGAAAGAGAGAGAGGGGGAGGGGGGGAAAGAGAGAGAGAAAGAGAGAGAAAGAGAGTGTAAAACGGAAAGATTGGGGGAGAATGTAAAAGAAAGTGCAAGGAGAGAGAGAGAGAGAGAGAGAGAGAGAGAGAGAGAGAGAATGAGAAAAGGCGAAAAAAATGGAGGAGATCGAATAAAATGAGCTGCCATCGCATCGCCTGCGCTGCATGCACGAGGATCATAAGGGCAATTATGAGTTATTGATCCTTCAGTCTTCCCAACATGCAACGTGGGAAATGCGAGCCTTCTTTAGGACAGGAGAAGGGAAGAGAGTACGACAGAAAAAAAGAGAGAAAGGGAAAGAGGGAAGCAATTGATTTTTATTTTTTTATTTTTATGTATCATTAAGTAAAGTACTCAATAATACAATTTATTATTGTTATTATTTTCTCTCTTTTTAGAAGATTTAAATTCTATATTATTAGTTTTCAAAAATTTACAAGAAGTAGTGAAATAGTCCCTAAAAAAAATATATGCCAAGTGCATAAAAAAGCTGTCGAATATTACATTCTTCTTAATCAAAAACAGATATGAAATAAATGCAATTAGTCCAGTATTTTATCACGCAAGACATAAGATAGACTGAAAGTGATTAAAATGGTCAACTGGATTATAGTGAAAGAAAAATTCTGCGTGCCCGGATAACATTAACTGCACTTCTGTAAATATCTCAACAGTATTTGCATTATGAAAATATAAAAATAATAGAAATATGTATATCAATATAATGTGTACAGTGTGTATGTAGTGACATAATTTGTGAGACATGAAGATATATTATACTTACAAATAATAAGCGTAATATAAATTTATATGGAGAAATAATGAAGTAATATATAATATAATAATACTTAGATATGGAAACATTATAAGTAACTAATTTACAAAAATAAGCAGTTATTAACACTTCTTTTTATTAATTCATATTGCAAATAATTTCACTATGAAAAATATTGATCTTAAAATATTTGCTTAAAATATTATGCATTTTAATGTGATCCGGACATATCAAATTTTTTTTTCACTATAATCCAGTTGACCATTTTAGTCATTTTCAATCTATCTTACATGTCTATAATATTATATCATTTGCTTTGTTCAGCTAAGCCTTTCAATTGCATCTTAAAAAATCATACAACATTGTCGTATTTATTTAGCGGTCAAATATCGGCGCTTATTGATAATGCTCGTTCTTCTATGATAATCGAGAATCTCAAGAAATCTGTATTATTATTATATCGCATATTAATGTTATATTAATGTTATACGATTTTTTTTTTTATGAAATCTGCCGCGGTGTACGTAAAGTAGTCGAAGTGGATTTCGACGCGGCTGAGCAAACGCCGTCATCCAAATGCCGCAGCTTGGAATAGATGCGAGTTATGTAAAGGAAACCGGCCGGTCCCCGTGGATTCCAACAGACAACGAAAACTATCCCCGTGCATTTTCACGGATTTTCGAAAGAAAACTTCAAGCATTCGACCAGCTTGCACCGTTATTATATAAATTTAAATCTTTTGACATCCCCAATATTTAGTGATTTAATCTTTAAAACTGCAGATTTTATATATAGAAAAAGATCTGGTTAAAAATGGACAAATTAAAAAGTTATATCAATCAAAATTCTAATTATCTCAACTAGAATTTAGTAGATTTAACTAGAAAATTTTAATTCGCCCATTTTCAATCAGAATCATTTTCTAACTAGATAAAAACAAATGTTTTTCATGGTCGTTTCTCTCTATCAATAGAATTTAATATTAATCTTGGTTTAATTAACTCTTTGTTTTTCCCTAGTTCTAAAAATTAGAAAAATGATTCAACTAGATTTTGTATTTATTTTAAATTATACATATCTTCACACCATCAATTTGTGAACGACGGCTTTAATTTACACCAAAATACATACTAAGTGCGTCTCTAATCAAATTTCCTGTTATTATTTATCTTTTTCTAATTCTTAGAATTCGAAATCGATTAGGATTGAATATTAAAGTTTATCTCGACGAGAGATAAGATCAATCCTTCAGTATTTATTTCAAAGTTCACGTAGTAATTTATGTGATTCTTATTATTAATAAGAAAACATTGCGAGGAATTCGTCAACAACCTCGGCATTGAACGACAGCGCCGGTTGACACATACTATTGTTAGATCGACATCGATGCCGGTCGTTTTTTTATCGCGGCGTACGAACTTTAATGTAATTCAATACGACTCACGAGGAATGGGCTCCAAAGACTAACTGGTGTAGGAGGGGGGAGAAGTAGAGATTTTGCGGACGATGTAGATATATTCGGAGGAATTTTGTAGGCAAAAATAACCGCGGTAGGCACCGGTGGCCGCCCAACAGGGACGCGTCAGCGAGAATCCGAGGTTTTCTGGTATTAAACTAGGTCTGTGTAATCAAATCAGTAAAGAAAGAAATTTTATTTATTATTCAGTTTTTGAAGATTTATTTTTTTTAATTAAATAAAATATGATGTAATTGCTGTTGAAATAGTAAACAAGCGTTCTTAGAAATTTTTTAAGATTAAATTTAATTGACGATAATATGGATGAACATTTATTGTCTTTAGAAATGTTAAACGTATATAAGAATAACAATATAATATAACGTGTTGTTTTGAAAATTTATTGCCGCGGGTTGATTTTGTGGCATAAAAGTGTCTTACAATTAAATTATATGAGATTCTCAGTGGAAAGGGAGAAACATGAGAACTTTCGATTAGGAGATATAAATACGTTCCAAGTTATGAATAAAATGTGAAACGCGTATGAGATCACAAATAAAATGCAATAAAAATAGATCATTGCAATTCCTGGAGGAGAAGCATTTAATGAAGTGTACTCGATTTGTTTCTTCAAGAGAAAAAATAAGATGTTTAGCAAATATCGAGTATCAAACTCTTGTTCAGCCCTCTCCTTCATCATGCCGAAATAAAAAAACGCTCAGAAAAAAATAGTTCAGAATTTGGAGCAATTTATGAGCTTCCAAATCCTGCAAAAAAAATTTTGTCCCAGTTAGCAGGAATCTTAATTTAAAAGTGGAGAGAAGGAGGTGAATGTCCACTCAGTTCCCCCTCCCCTTAAAATAAACAATAGGAAATCGCTCCTAAGCTCAGAATTTAGGAGCTCTTTGTGAGCTCTTAAATCAGTACTTTTTCGATTTTCGAGATCCATCCCTTATCCCCAAAACTAGTCTATACTCAAGAGGTAAGTCAATGAAAATAGAACCGTACCTAAAACTTCATTAATGAATATGATTCTGGCATAAATCTGGTGCAAAAATATATAATCCTTAATTTTTGAGTTGCCCTTTAGCAGAAAAATCATCCATTGTCCTTTTTACGCAAGAGAGAATTATGTTTATTTTTCCCTTCTGGAACATAATTTTCTCTTGCAAGAAATGTGAATGGGATGGTTTTCCAGCTAAGAGATTGTAGTTCAAAAATCGGTTCGTGCGTATTTCGAAATCTATTATATATGCAGATAATGTTTCATCATTAAATGATTTATTTTTTTCATACTGCATCATAGTTCTCTCTTGCATTAAGAGAGCAAGCAGTGATTTTTCTGCTAAAAGATTACAGTTCAAAAATCGATTCGTGCGTATTTCGCTAGCTCCTATATCAGTGAATTATTCCCATCATTAAATGATTATTTTCCCCTTCTGGAACATAGTTATCTTTTACGAGAAATGAGTATGAGATGGTTTTCCTTCTAAGGGGTAGCAGCTAAAAAATTGGTTCATTCGTATTTCTCGAGCTCCTAAATTAGCAGATAATTTCCCATCATAAAACGATTTATTTTTTCATACTGAAACATAATTCTCTCTTGCGTGAATAGAGCATGGGGTGGTTTTCCTGGTAAGGGGTGTAGCTCGAAAATCGATTCATTCGTATTTCGCGAGCTCGTAAATCAACAGATATATTCCCATCATATAAAACGATTTATTTTCTTATACTGGAACATAATTCTCTCTTCTGCGTGAAAAATGTGTGGAGTGGTTTCTCTATTAAGGAGTTGCTGATCGAAAATCGATTTTTTCGTATTTCGAAAGCTCTTGTATAAGCAGGTTTTCTATCATTTTCTATCATTAAATGACTTATTTTCTCATTCTAGAACATATTTCTCCCCCCCCCTCATATTTAAATTAAGATTCCTTCTAACCTGGACAAGCTCAAAAAAATTTTTTTACTGGGTTTGAAAGCTCATAAATTGCTCCAAATTCTGAGCTATGCGTTTTTTTATTTCGGGAGGGGGGAGGGGATCTCGTCAAGAGTGTGTATCAAGGTAGTAATAGTTCCGTCATAATTCCGTTTTTAAGCGTTCGCAACCTCGATAAATTTGGGAAACCTTGAAGAAAAAGTTTGTCATGATGGTTCCTAAGAATCGGGAACTATTCAAATATCTCTCTGAATGCTTTCTCTAACGATGCTCGAAAAATTTCCCACAAACGCCTACAAAGTTATTAACACTTCTACACTAAAAAAATTTCTAGTTGAAAATCTAGTTGAACGAATCAATATTATAATGATATTAAAATTTTATAATTATCTTAATTAGAAATATAATTAGAGACCAATAAAAGTCCCTAATCAGTTTATATGCAGGATAGTTTTAAGAAATAGTCCTCTCTGCGAGAGAGGACATACATTTTTTTTTGTTTTTCATGTTTTTTATCTATTTCTTTTTCTCCTTCTCTTTCTCAGGAATTGTTAAAACATGGCCAATTCAAAAGTGGCTCTCTCATATCCAAACTCTTATTAAAGGATCTCTAATTATAATAGATTTAATCAGAAAATTCGAATCTGTGTGTATCCATTTTCAACCCGAATTCCAATGCAGATTCTTTTTTCATTGTAATATGATCTTCGCGTTTTCACTCTAGATTTCCCGGCTTTAAGAATTTCCCGACATTAAGAATCTTAAAGTCATTTGTGTATTTTACTGATTATTTTTCAAATAAATATTTTTCTAACTCTCTTTAATCTCTTTCCACAAATATAACAGTATATAGTCCAATCCGTGTTTAACTTTATGCCGAAAGCGAGAAAGAGTTGGAAAATTACAGTTTAATGTTATCTTTTAGCATCGCTTCATAATAATAATTGCTTATTTACACAACGTTGTACTTTAAATTAATATACATAGTCAACATTCTATGCTATTTATAATTGTAATAACTACATAATTTAACGTACATAAATTTTACATATAACTTGTATAATTGTCACTATTATGTCCTTTTCTCTGAGTGTAAATCATGGACAAGAAATATTTTATTTTTTCCTCCTTTGTTTAAACGTGCGATATCTTTCAATGCGTGCGTCCCTGCATGAATTTCTTGGCACGAGACCGGGAATTTAATGCCATGCTTTCTATTAGACTACAGAATCCGTTGACGGCATCGATCGCATCTCACGAATTGAGTAGCCAAACAATCGCTGAATGATCATTGAATGATCATAGGAAACGATAGCTCGTGATCCACTTACTAAAATTGCTTTCACTCTTTAGCTTCGCACGATTTATGATCGAATTAGAATATATATGAAGCAAAGAAGTGCATCGTTCGTCACGTGAATTCGTTGCTATCGCATCAAATTAATGATTATAATTCTTTATGACGATTTATTAAATAGTTCTATTTATGGTTTAACGTTGTTGACAACTTTCGCCGAAAAAAATCTAACGTCAAACATAGATACTCTCTTTCCATTTTCTGTATATTTAATTTTTATGTATATTAAATAAATACTAGTATCTTATAATTAATAAAAAAAAATTATTTTTTATATTAGACATTAAATTATTTAAATATTAGAACTTAGACGTCTAAAATGTTAAGCACCTTACATTTTTTTACATACATAATTACGTACATAATTTTTTTTCTACAATATTTTTTATGTTACAGTATAAACTCGAGAGTAAACTGATTAAAGCATCAACATGGCCACGCAGAAAGCGAAATTTGTAAACAAACAGTTCAACTCTCCTATCAACTTGTATTCACCACAAGCGATACAGGAAACTCTAGATAGACAGACTCAAGTTCTGGCTAACGGTGCAGTCGGGTAAGTTGTATCAAATAAAAAAGAGAAATAACTCAACAAAAGTATTTGTTGAGTAGTAACTAAATAAAACAATAGAAATAGAATAAATAAAATAAAAATTCACATTTACAAATGAATTTTTACAATACAATAGAGCTCCGTTTATCTGAACATGTCAAGGAACAAGATAATTCTGATAATAATCGAATAGTTCGAATAATATAAACTCACTTATTTTTTTCTCTACCAGTACTTATTAGTTCCAATAATAACAGCTGACGTTTAGAAAACTAAAATCGAACACGTTGAGCTCCTATTATTCAATCTATAGCATCATAAAAGCTCAGCTGTAAGTGCGTATATTTAGAATTGAGCACAAACTTGTTCGTAAATGAAATGCAGATAAATGGAGTTCTATTCTGTAATAGCAATCAACATAATAGCTTTCCAACAATGAACATATTATCGTTGATTTGTAATACCTGTCGAATGAATATTTATCTTTTTAAATATTTTCCAATAATCATTACCAGTTTGTAAGAAAATTCGTACTATTTTATTTATTTTAGTCTATAAAAGTCTTATAACAGAGTCTAACCACTAATAATTTTGTTGAAATCTCACGAGAGAAGAAGGTATGGTATATACGATCTCACTTTAACTTATACTGTCTCACTATATCATTTTAATTAATATTAAAGGGTGAGACTCTTATAAGTTAGAATGAGTGGTATGGCAATAAAATTTGGCAATAAATATTTTTGAAAACACTATCTAATTAACATAAATGACCTTTATTATCCTCCCTAGAGGCAATACATTTCTGACAACGTTCATACAGCTTGCGGAGCTTTCAGAGTTTCCGTAGCTATATGAAATGTATTATCTTTAGGGGAGATTGCTTTGAAGGACAATAAAGTTTTATATATTAATTAAGTGGTGTGTTTACTTCCTCATTCGAATTTTATTGCCACGTATACGAAGACTATATATACCTTTTTTTCTCATATAGGATAAAATCGCGTTCTACAGGAGTTTGTTAGATTCTTTACTTCAACTTAAATACACATCCCTTGTCTATATCTATCCTAATCTGGATCAAATTCAGATTCCACAAGTGAATCGTCAATCGACTTGAATGACTCACGAGCAAAACCGCGTGGGGAATCTGATTTAAATCCCAGCGACCACCTTGCGTCAATCATCAGCTCGTTGTCCACGTGGTGTCATGCAATCGTCTGTGTATCGGCCGATGTCAGTCGGTCACTCGATGACGCCGGTCGCATGAATCAGCCGTCGACGTCGATTTCGTTCGCAACGTCAGTTATTTTCGGCGGACCGAATCACCGGCCGGTTGGAAATAAACGGCCTGCGCGAAACCGACGGCTTGCACCGTCGCGTCTCGTCTTCGTACTTGACTTAGTTTCGCGTTTGATGGACCGTGGACGCGTGCTGGTTCGCTTGCTGTTCCGTTCTTCTTCATCATTGTCGTTATTTCTACTATCCTTGCCACTTCAGGATTACCTCCTGTCGAGATGATCGCTACGAAAAGGTGATCATCGATTTTTGATCTTTAAGAGCTTGCAGACTTCTTCTGAATCTTCTCTTTCGTGAGCTTGAATTACCTCTTTCTTCCTCCTTTTTGCAAATTTATAGTTTTTGTAAAAAATGTTCTAATTAAATCAACAAAGGCCTCTAAATAGCATTTTAATACCGAGCAGAATTTCTGATTACAATAATCAGAAATTTTGTTTGTTCTCATCAAAATACGTTTTGTTGAATCCTTTTGTTGGTTTAATCAGAGAATTTTGTTCAGTGTATGAAGCAAAAATTTTCCATATTTTCTTTTATTGTAAAAAATCGACTTTATATTTTATTTGTTTAAACGTCATTGTTGTCAGAATTAACATGTTTTTTTCATATAAATTTGCAGAAGAATTATAATTATAAAAAAAATTATAACACTTCATATTATTTAAGCATTAAGATAAACATGGGGTCCGTAATTGTTGCAACGTTATTTTTCGAGAAGCGGAAGACAATTATTTCATTTTTTGTAGCATTCGAAATATTAGGTGTAGGAAAAAGTTCGTGGCGTTTTTCCCATTAGATGGCATTAAAAAAACGCGAACTTTTTCCCACAATAATAATATTATTAACAAGCCAAGCTTAAACGTGGAAATCTCTCTTTCCAGGATCGACTTCAGTCAGTTGGCCAAGCCAGCGAACTTGCAGAACAGCGCCGTTCTACGTATGCTCGAAGAAGAAGAAACGAGGCAGCGCGGTGGTCAACCTGGTAAGTGAAGACATGTCTCTTTGAAATTTACATATTCCTAGAAAGTGTAACTTAAAATTAGGATTAGGAAGATCATAAGATTCTTTTGATGTCTATAATTTGACATCAAAAGTATGTTGTGATAGACTGATACTTATGCCGACGACATTCAATGCTTGTTTTCCTATTGGAAATTGTTAGCTGGATCAGAAATTGATCTCAAATCTCAAATCTTGTCATCGTACTGATAATGTCAGCATCGCAGTTAATACGGTGACAAGAATCTAGATCAGTTAGCAATCCAGCAGAAAAGCAAGCATCATATGCCGTCAACTTTAATATGAATTTAGGTCGACCTGTTTCCTCGGACAAATTTGCATTTAATTTATGCACTAAAGTGTATTGTTTGAGTCTTCAGTCTTCAGAGGATCCTAAAATCATCAATTTTATGGATCCAATAAAAGTTATACACGATTTACGATTTGTCATTTGATATATCACTGTTACATCACATATTGCATACACACATACAAATATATACAAATTTTCTAACTAATCTTTCATATTAGGTATTTAAGTCTAAAAATTCAAATCTAAGAATTCAACATTATTCATTTTAACATTATGTAATTCCAAACCAAGATTGTTTTATACAAGAGAGAGATATAAAGCAAATATTATTATGAATCGATGCCAGAAGCCAATGGCTGTGTTCAACAAGAAAAGCAGTTTACTGTTGTGAAATTCTTTATAATATGATTGATTTATTTATTATGATCCAAGAGAGAGGAACTTAAGGCAAGACCAATCATATTAAAGAATTTTACAACAGTTGCAAAACTATTTTTTCTATTGAGCTACGCTCAATAGAATAACAAAACTATCATTTTCCAACTATTTTTTTGGCGTAAAATTGATCAGTTTAGTTTTCACATTGATACTTTAAAATTATAATAATAAGGCTCAATCAAATTAAATAATAATAATGACAAGGGCTACGAGCCTATCGAATATTTAAAAATTTTAATGACATGTAATAATAATGTATTACAATAATAATAAATAACAATACAATAATAAAAACAAACATATGTTTCGACTCCGATTGGATCATTATTAATGTTAATTGAAATTTTTTAATTTAATACAATAATAGTCAGTTATTTAAAATTAGACATTAGTTATAAATCTTAACGAAATTGCAAATGTTCTTGGAATCAGAAACGCATAATAAGATAACACAGAACAGATCGATTTAGTAAAAATTCATTATAATGATAGATATTTTGTACCGTGACGAGTACTATTAGAGACAGTACATTTATATTTTAATTGTGTGGGCGTAGAAAAAAATTTTTAAATCTGTGTTTAATAAAATAAATATTTAAAAAATACTTATTTGAAAAATAATTGGTACAATAGACGACTTTAAATTCCCTTTAAGAATGAACTTTAAGATGATGAGTCACTGATGTAAATATTATCAGTCGATTACCTGTTCTGGGGCAAAATCAGCTCCTTGAGTTAATGCCGCTATCGTTGGCAACACGTTTTCAATTTAGCATGACACAATCATTACTCTTTGGCTATGACTCAAAGACGAGTTCACCAGATTAGCAACGTGTTTTCGCAAAACACACGAGCACCTCCGCCCGAACACCGCGTGCGTTGTGTTCGAGAAAGGTCCTCTTTGTGAAGCACGCCGCATTGATTCATCGCCAAAAGTTGTCTTCAATTAGAGCGGAGAATCATTGTGTCCGAATGTCAAGCGCGCGTTTTCGAACGTTTGCTAAATTCGCTGAGAATAGACGGCTTATTATTAAAAGAGTCCACTTATATATAAATTTATTAATTTATATAAATGATATATATATCTCATTATGTCATATTACATATATATANATATATATATATATATATATATATATATATATATATATATAAAAAATAACGGAGATATTTTAAATGAGCAAGTTAGAGGAAATACCCTGTCAAATTTAACACAGTGTCAAATTTAACAATCGTTTTAGTACAAAATAACGACATATTTAGTAAGAGCAGTGGCGACTTAAATTAAGTTAAATTTCACGCTATAGATTTAACAGAGAAGGACGCTGCCCCACCCTGATCGGGCACAATGTCAAGCCCCACTCTTTGGCTGGTCACCAGAAAGGCTCTAAAATCGGTAGCCAGCTAGTTTCCGCGATAACGAAAGATACAGGTGACTCCGCATAGCGTTAGTAGTTGGCGGGTGCCTGTTTTGGCAGAGTCGCGTTCCTGATCGCCGTAGCGGCTGAACCAGCGAGCTCGCTGGGATCGCATCGGTATGTGGACGCAGGATCCAGGCGGATTTATTAGTTGCCAGAAAATATGCGTTCGCACGATTTTGCGCGATTAACGATGCGCGACCCCATATGGATGTCATAATATTCGGCCGCCTGTTGCGACACGCTTGCGGTGCACGCGATCGATATATGATACGAGAGCTGCGTGACACAGTTAAATCAAAATTGTGCACGTCGTTAGAGATACTATTTTGATGGAATGATGAAAGAAATTTTGTGGAAAGAGCGACATCGCTGCGATCCATCGTGTGAATAAAGTTGGATCAAGTGCATTATTTTTGACGAAAATTGATGACAATGATGGTGGTTGGATGACGATGAAAAATCGCGATTAAATGAATATACGAGACGTGGTGATTGATGATATTAGTGACACGATAAATGAGTGACTCTTTTTTATCGTCTATTTTCTATCAATTTTTCTCAAGTTTGTATTAATCTACAAAAGGACGTCGGTATTAAAAAATACCATTTTTTATCATCTCGAAAACTGTTTAATACTAAAAGTACTAAGGTTTCTTATTCTTGAGGACTAAGCGAATAGATTACTGTAAAAATAAAGAAAGTGATGAAAAACTAAATATTTTTTCAATATAATTATTGAAAAGTCAAAAAGTTTCATAATCCTATCTTTTATATAAAAAATAATTTTAATTATTTAAAAAATAGAAACGATCAACGGAGTGATGACTCCAGTACTTTTAATGTTAAAAATTTCATCTTTAAAGAACTTATATCTGTATGTAATAATTCAAGCGGATTTGTCCAAATCTAATTGATTAACACAGATATATCGCAGTCATATATCATAAATTAAGAAATTTCATACCTCGCCAAACCGATCTTTGTCTCTATGAAACTCTATTATTATCCTAGGTCTCAAACGAGTAGCTTGGCCACCGCCTCCAGAGGATCAAGACTTCGACTACATCGAGCAAGCTCCCGTCCAAGCGAAGGTAATATAACAGATAATTAGATACGTGTGTACATATTTTCGCGCTAAAGAATCAGATTTCGTTGTCCCATCATTTTATGCTGCTTCAATAAGACAATGACAAAAGGCAATGATAAAAATTTGCAATCCTTATTTTTCGAACGGTATTAAAAATTCGAGCGAAATGATGATAAAATATTGACGATAAGAAAAAAATTAATGCCTCAAGATGTAATATTTATTGCAAAAATGTTGAAATCAAATTTTGATCCATGAAGACCTGTTACCTTTTCTCTTGTTAGTGTAGCAAAAATTCTCTAAATTCTTTGAAGTAAATTTTACTCCAAAAGAATGAAATCTCACTCCGAAGAATTTAAAGAGAACATTTATCATTTCATATAAATGAAATGAGGATATAAACGAGCATATAATGAAGTAATTAAACATTTTCGTGACATTTTCAAAAATCTCCGAAAGGACACGGATATACTTTTGAATGTCTACGTGTTGTATGCATTCTTTTTTCGTAATATTTTTTATTTCCATTTAGTGCGATAGCTTCTCCTGCATCTTGCCATGCGTGTGAATGCAACGATGTTCGTTACGTGTTTCTTTTATGTATTGTTCACGCTCGTTCCTCTCTGTGTATGTATATCAGTCCTATTTCGCTCGGAGCAGAGATGGAGAAACAAATACGCGATATATACCGCAGTCTCTAAATTAAGTCAGCAATTTTGGCTAGTTTATTCTTCGGTAAAATTGAAATCGATTTCAAGCAATTTTTTTTAATTGTCATTAAATCTCGAATAATTATTGAATAAAAAAATCGACTGAAATAATTGTCTTTTTAACGAAGAATAAAATAAAACTTTTGTAACAATTCTAGCAATTATAACAATCAATATTTTATCTATTATTGTTTTATTTAAACGAAAAATCGATACTACATGTCGTTCCATCTCTGACTCGCACTCGTGCACGCAGTGAATATCGATATCGTTAGAAAGTTTACTATACAAATTCGACATCCGAATATCGTATTTCTTAAACACGCGAATCCGCCCATTGCGGTCGTCGAGGCAGGTCTACCGATTGATTATTTGCAGGAAGCGAAAAAAGAAAACGATAAATTGTCAAATTGGTGCATTGGTCCCTTTTGATAAAAACGACGATGCTTGGCTCGAGTGAATCGCGGACAAATTTTGAAAAATTTTTGATCTGAATAATCGAGAATAATATGAATTAATTCGATGTAATTAATTAAAGAGTTTAACTAACAGTTTGAATGCTCTACATAATTATTTTGACATTCGAACAAAATTATTTTCTGCGTCTGACTAATTTGAATGTACTTCAGCAAAATAATTTTTTCCGTGTACATTCATTGATTCTATTTGTACAAAAAATATTTTTTATTTTACATATAATGATACAAGTTTAGATACTTAATGAAAGTCGAGATTCAAACTAACTAATCTCTCTGCTTTATCACTCCGATGGTCATTTTTTTATACATCAATTCCATAAATCTTTTTACCGTTTTATTTATTCAAATTATCAGCTTCTAATTTTTTATTATGCAAATAGTGTTAATAACATTAATAGTATATCGAAAGAGATGATTTAAATAAATAATATAGACATACGAAGATTATAGATATCGCATTATTTCTCGCAAATTTTCGCGCACCATCTCTCTCTTTTTTTGGGACGATAGACCCACCAGTCCGTGCATTCGCTCGAGCCTACAAAATTATCTGTTTTCCCCTCCGGTAAGACCCGTGGGTACGGTGAATTCGGCTCGTACCAGAGTAGTCTCTCATCGGGTCCGTCACCCCAACCGTCCTCGACGGTCGCACGGTCGTCGACACAGAGCGCCGTCCCGTCGTCCCCATCGCCGATCAGTCCTGGCGGGACGCTCCTGCGACAGCCCTCGCACTTCCAACAGCAACAGAATCTCAGGGGCTGGACGCCCGTGACACCCCCGGCAACTTCGTCACTCTCTCAACAGCATCCCCTGGGCCAACAGCAACAACAGCAACAGCAGACTCAGCCTTGGCAGGTAGGTGATGTTTGCATAAACATGGCTGATGGTCGGTTCTCCGCAATTTTGGAAGAAGAGCCGATGAGAAACGCGGTAAGAAACGATGGCACGTGGTAATCGCTTGCGATCTTGGACGTAAGAAGCATCGTCGCCGTTGTTGTTTATGCGAGAGATATATTGTTAATTACGCATGTTGCTCTTCCTCTCTGTCTCTCGCACTCAGAACCTATGCACTCAGAATCGGCGTGAGACGGTTTTAGCCAAGCGAGGATAGCGGAAGATTTGCAGGATAGCAACTGGTACGGTCGTAAATGTCTTCGCGTGGGTGTGACACACTCGCGACGGTGGGCGAATCTTTATCGCTGTGCCCTTTACATTTTTTTCAGCACTCCCAGGATCCATACGACCGGGCACCGCAGAAGCAGCAACAGAATCTATCTGGTTATTATACACCCATCCCTGCGGCGTTCGAGGCACCACCCTCCACTATCGTCCTCCGTCCTGAGCCGCCTATCTCGCAGGTGAGAGTTTGATAATACAAGTTTAAAGAACTTAAATCTTATCGTCAAATAAATTATAAATCTAGTTCTCTAAGTTCAAGGAGTCAGTTTCAATTCATCAAGTTTTCAATTAGAAAAAATCAAAATGATTTTATTTTGACGTCATAAAAGTCAAAATAATGATTTTAAAACTGTACTGACGTTAAGAATCAAAGTCATTTTATTGACATACAGAAGTCATAATAATATCATTAAGACATCTTCATCTTATTTGTCGCTCAAGATAAATGTCCCAATTTTCGATCATTTATTAAAGAAGCATTATTATTATTAAATACTCGTAAATATGTTTAAAAAAACATTTTAAATAAAACATTGATATATTATGTTTGCATATATCAAAAATTTAAAGTCATTGTGTAATATTTTATTAAATAAAATTTAATACAATGAACGGAGGTGTATGAGATGATTGACTTTAATCCTTAATTATTTTAAGAACAAATAATTTTTGTAGCGTGAAGAAAAACCTTATAGCTTTATATCTTTTCGAAAGTAATGTTTTACATTACGTTTGATATTATGTTGCAACTCTCGCAAAACTATGATCCGGCCAAAAATAACGCGGTAAATATTACGCGAGTTTCCGAAATGTCTCGTTTAATATCGGAGTGGGTTGCACGGTGCGATACAATATTTTTGCGAGAGTATCCGTGCGAGATCTCTAGCGAGAGAACTGCCTTTGGCAGCATATCAGCCGTTAAATATACGTCGTCGTCATTCCGGCAGCATCGATTACATCTCTCTTGTCCGAAACTTACTTCTAAGAATATCCTGAATATCTAGATGTTTCTGAATATCTAGATGTTTCTAATCTGACCCACGACTTTGAAAGAATGGTACAGCTTCTCTGCATCACTGTCCAAAGAGAGCAGTCAAAATAAAGTTAAAATGATATCATATTGACTGAAACATGACAAAAGAATGATGACATAAATTGACAAATTCGGTCAATGATCAGTCAATATAATATATCAAATTGACATTATTTATTTATTATTATTTATTATTTTTTATTTTCTTGTTTCTCCTAACAAGAATGCGATTCTTACACATATTTCCGCGACTTCTGATATTCGTAAAGTTTAATTTTGAAAAGACTCAAAAAAAATGCAATGCATGCACGAACTTAAATGACGCCAAGTGCATAACTTGACTTGATGCGAACGACATATTTATATATGTTCGTGTCGCTGCCAAATTCGTGATCACTAGTTTTTTTGAAGTTTCGACATCGCATCAAGTCAAGTTAAGCGATCCGTTTCATATTTTTATGCACTTGGCATCATTTAAGTTCATTCTTTTAGCATAAGAAACAAAGAAAATCAAGAATACAACGCAATTAAAGTGGCGCAAGTTGTAGTGTAAAAATTTTTTTATTTTACAAGAAAGATGATATCATCATATTATAAATTATCTAATTCTTTCAGACTTTTATCTTTATTACTGTATTATATTTGCGGACGGAGAAAATGATTGCATCTTTTTTTGAGTATTTTTAAAATTCAACTTTACGAATACCAGAAATCGCGGAAATATGTGAAAGAACCGCATTCTTGTTAAGAGAAAGAAGAAAATAAAAAAGAATAAATAAATAATGTCAATTTGATATTATATTGACTGATCATTGACCGAATTTGTCAATTTATGTCATTCTTTTGTCATGTTTTAGTCAATATGATATCATTTTAACTTTATTTTAAATTTTCAATTAAAATTACTCAGAATAGTTTTCGATATCATTCAACATCTTGTGGCGTTGCTCTCTCTCTCTCTCTC
>NW_012130119.1:933793-941298 GCF_000143395.1 Atta cephalotes | reverse complement strand
ATAAAATAAAAATAAATAAAAACAACAATAAAAAACAAGAAACAAAAAAATAAAAAATAAAGCAGAGAACTAAAATTAAAATAAATGCTCAATAAATTAATCAACTTTTCTCTCTCTCTCTCTCTCTTTCTCTCTCTCACTCACTCACTCACTCTATTTCTCTTTTGCGTACATCGATAATTATTAAACATTCATGTACATTAGTGTACACTTATTGCTCATTTTAATATATAATATTATTTGAATAAAGGCATTATGAAAGCAGTTTGATGAATAAAACGCTTTATATGTATGCGTTTATAAGTGAAAAAATCTGAACTGAAAATCTATAATTAAAAAAATCTGAAGTGGTCGGTCCCTATGCGAGGGTCCCTTTTCAAGATTCGATCTTCAGATTATCAATCAATTTTATTTGGACTGGTGCAATAAAAAAATCGCGCTGGCACTACGTCATAAAAGTATTGTTAGATTTTTGCGGTTTTAGTTTCTAAGTAATTTTAATCAAAAGTTTATCGATATTAAAACTCGGGAAAATGTGATAACGAATTTATATCGTAGTGGCACGAATATATAATACGATACCGCGTCACTTGATTTTCCAATTTTGTTTTCAATCTTGTTTGCATCTTATATGAGACATAACTATAAAAAAATTGCAGTTGTAATGTAACTGTACTTCGAATTTTAAAAAGATATACTTTAGATGAATGAAAGCTATATTTGAATTGTTAATATAATAAGGTAGGAGATTGAATTCTGTTACATTGACAAATATATATATTAAAAAAAAAATTGCTTCGATTTTTAATCGTTTAAGACGATGGAATTTTCTGACACGAATTTCTACTCGCGTCTGAAATAATACATTCATCGAACGTTCACTGCTTGTTGAATGTATATGTTGTCAAATGTATCTATGAAGATATCTTATCAAATATGTAATTAAATTTCTAAGCAGTATAATTTCAAAGATTTCATTGATATTCGATAGTTCTCAGACTTAGGATGAGTAAAGGGTGCGTTAAAGATAAAAACGATACATGCGATAAGCTATGCGCTTGTTAGCTCAAATGTAATAAATATTTTTGCGATAGTTCTGGGCGTTTAGGGGAAATAGTGTCGATTATCGCGAATTTGTGTTGCAACCTCGAGCATGCTATCAATCAACTCTCATGCTTCGTATGTTTGTTCAGGCAAGGATAGCAGCAATACAGAAAGGCGGAGCTTAGGATAGTGTCCTCTAGGCAATTTTGTCATAACGTATCTATCTCGTGTACGAACTCGCAGATTAAAAACAATAAACTGCGCGGAAACCGTATATGGAGAGCAATCCTGGACAATTGGCCGAAGGGCCGAAGGGAATTATGTTATATCTTTCTCGTCTCTCCGCAGTTTCCGCACGGGTTATCCATTTTTTTTTTATCTGCACGAACTCTACACGAGACAGATACATCCATCGTGACAAAATTTAGCTATAAATACGTGTATATATTATTATGCGTTATATTTATTCAGTAAGTAAAAATTCGATATTATTTGAACTATGATCATGGCACATGTATATATGTACAAAATCTCACATGAGATTATAAATTTTATGCTAAAAGTATTGTCACGGGAAAAATGTTATAAATTGCTTGTCAAAGAGCTCAGTAAAGAATTTCATTAATTGTCAAGAAATAAAGAGAACTTGATCTATTTACATTGATAAATATTAAGGTAATTACCGTAATTAGTCTTAATCTACATTTATTATTGTAACAGAATTATTTATGTACATTATTCATTTACGAATTCAAATAGCTGTTTATTCGCTTGGTTGTCACTTGTCTAAGTATCTCTTTAACAAATTAAATCAATATTATCTGCTGGTTCATTGAACCGAAAGCGTAGCGTCTCCGTGAACTCCGTGTATAATTAACGCGATTATTATATACGCATAAATACATCAAAGTCGGATAACTGCTAATAAATCGATTCTTTGTGCTCATTATCATTATTATATGTAATTAACGTCAATGTATTTATCACCGTTTACATCCCAACGGTTTCTGCTGACAGTTTTCTCTAATAATAGATATAACAAACGATTATTTGCGTTTAGACTTTTTACATTTCCACATCGCGATGTAAAAATGAACGTATCTCGTACTAAGATATACAATAGGGAAAGATGTCAAATCCTGAAGTTTAAGATTTTTTTCGATTTTTACATTCATTGCTTATTACATTGTTACATCTATTGTTATACATATATTTGAAGAAATTATCATTCTATCATAATTATAATATAGTCAAAATGTAATGTGATATAATTTATATAAAATAATTAAATATTTATATAACAACATAATATTCATACGTTTATTATTGATCAAAAATCTTCTCGATTTTTATTTGTGCAATATTTATTTGTTATAAGTCGCTTTGATATGTATAAAGATTCTGAATGCACTTGCTAAAACAAAGAATAATATACATGTCTCTTAATATATTTTATTCATTGTACGTGATAATTAATATGTCTTTTCATGCTTCCTAATTCCTTCTCATGCCTTCTTCGATATTCGTGGGGTGGCATTAATGTGTATATTTTACAGTTTACCTGAATACTCAATCCTTCAATCCTTTTATCACTATGACGCGGCGACTACGCAGAGATGAGCAACTATGTATTAGGTGTAGTAAAAAGAAATCCATTATTTTTCCATTCAATTTCATGCAAAAATAATGGATTTCTTTTTACTACATCTAATATATCCCAATGAGAAATGACAATGGAATTGGCATCGATATCGATTCGTCGAATTATCAATGGAAATGTCAAACTGACATCGATTCCATTGTCCATTTCTTATTGGGATAATCGCTCACTATAAAATTCCGTACATTTGTTCTGAACTTGCAAAATACAGCTCTGTCTATATTTTGTTTATGCCCTGATTCTATGTTTATGCCAATATTGCTCAATATTGCTTTATTTCATTTCGTGTCTCGATACGTTTCTTTTTTGCGCTGTCCGAACGCTAAAACTATCCGCGCGCAAAATACATATATCATTATGTATGATATTTCCCGATGTTAATATATGTTAGCCGTATCGTTTAGAGACGTCTTTGTATAGCGAGAACATTTCAGGGGAGAAGAATCATTGTAGCGAAAGAGGTTAATAGCCTTCCAATTAATAATGAGATAAATACTGCTTTGTATTTGAGTTAAATTTCTGATAGAATATAATCAGTTTTTACTAATTAATTTACACATATATTGTTACAATGTCTCCGAAATTTCCACATACAGAGACTGCATCGTATATGTACATTAATTGGCATTAATGTGTATATCGATGTATACATACACAGTTTACAATCCTGAATACTCGACTCCTCAACCCTTTCGTTACGACGCGCCGCGGCGACGATATATAGTCGTTCACAAAATTCCGTACATTTATACTGGATTTGCAAAACACAGCTCTGTTTATATTTTGTTCATGGTCAGCTATTACATCAATGTTATTGATACGTTTCAATATTGATTTCTCAATACGTTTTTTTTTTGCGCTGCTCGAACGCTATTATATTGCCTGTGTGCAATATGCCAAGTAGAACAAGTCCTTATATCAAAATAATTCCATTAAAAGTCATTTTTCAATCATTTCCTTTTTATTTTAATGTCATTTTGACGTTATCGTGATTTATTGTTTTGCTTTCTGGCGTCGTCTGGTAGGCACTTACAAATAAACGATATGATCAATTTACGCGATACCTTTGTACACATTTGCTAAATATTGATTTACAATACAAATATTGGTTTATATTTGGATAATGATGTGTATCATGTACGTGTATAATATTTGCTAATTAACGTATGTTGGCCATATCGTTTGGAGACTTTATGTAGCGTTCCAAGGGAAAGAAATCATTGTAAGGGAGTTTAACAAGTATCCAGCCTCTTCCAATTAGCCATGAGATAAACACTCTGCTTTGAGTTTGACTGCTGATAAAACACAATGAATCAGATTAATTACGTATTGTTACAATGTCTCCGATATTTACAAATTACGGAGACTGCATCATATATATATATATATATATATATATTACTTAACTTGTTCCATGGCGTCTTATATCTATAACAGTCGAAATCAAACACAATAAAGAGAGATGTTTAGAACGTCATATTCGATTTTTAGTAAGAAAAATGTAATATTTGATATCTTTTTTATGGCATATATTTTTCTTTTTTTAAAAAAAGCTTTTTTTAAAGTAATGTATTATCAATACATTAAATTTTTCAGCATAAAAGGGCAAAATAAAAGTATTCTCAAAAAAAACGCGGATATAAAAGTTTGAGTTTACTCGACATTTGCCATTTTTCGTTTGCCATTCCAATCTAGCTTTTATTTCAAATAACAGAATAGAAATAACAGAAATTATAATAATATCATTAGAACATCTCATCGTATTCATTTTTAAGTATCAAATGATGTGATGACGACATTCTGTGATATCATTATGACTTAATTATAACTCTGTGTTCTATCTGGGATTCGGTCTTGCTTCACAGGCACCAGCACCGGTGTACCAGGCCCAACCCGCAGCAACAAAAGCTCCAGCGACAGGCAATATGCGAGGAGATTTGAAGTGGCCGCCGGCGTCCGTGAAGGCCCAATTCGAGGCGGAGAACCGTGCCAGGATAGAGCTCGCAAAGGGCCCTGCTTTTAGGCCTCGTCGAGTGCACAAGGACTATAGCGGTTTCTTCGCGCAACACGCCCTGAACAGCAGCTATCCGGGCTACCGAGCACCTCCTGGCACCCAGTACTTCACCCCGGCTTATCAACAGTAGCGAATATTTCGTTTCCGAGAGCAACGCATTCGAGCACGAGGCATCGTCCCGAGTTTCTCATCGATTGGGATGCTCAGGACGCTGTTTGCGGATCTTGCGAGATTCGCAAGAACCAGAGAAACGCATGAGAGCCGATTTCTTTATGAATAAAACAATCACGACTATAAAAAAAAATTCGATGCAGAATTTCATCTTTTTTTTGCAACATGATTTCTTCTTTCCTTCATTCATGCATATCTGCACACGAATTCTAGCTCTTTCAGAATGTGATTCAGTTAATTGAAGAGAAATTCCACGTCATACGTTTCTCGGGTTTTTAGAGATTTTCGATTTGGATTTCTCGAGCTTCAACGAACCTGTATATACAGAGACTGAACGATTACCTTTCATCTTTGCAGGGTAGCGTAAATTAATAACAATTATCGAAAATCTGGCTCATTTACAGCATTCGGTTTATTATTCGAGCATCGTCGTTCGGAGTTCCCACACTTGTGAGCGTCGCATTCTCTTTTTTTTAATCTAAATTCTTAAGTATGTTTACATTTGTAATGAAACAATAGGATAAAGATACAATAGCTTATTTATTTATTTAAAAAATTATTTTATTTCTTCGCGCCAAAAATTGCTTTTTTTTCTCTAATCTAGAAATTCTTATTTGTACGAAGACATCCCCTGGTTTGGGAATTTCTGATCTAGGTGGACTCAATGTTGTGATAGAATTAACGCTGCGAACAGATTTTACAGGTTTACAAGACTAACGCTTGCCATACGAATCACAAGAATGGCGGATCACAAGCGATTGCTTAAGGGAGAATAATAATGTGGCAGCAGATTGTGCTTTTTACTGCGAAAAACCACGACGATTTGAGAAAGCATCGAACATCGACGAATACAGATAAAAATCTGCGAAATAATCGAGTCATAAAATCGGACTGGTTCGCTTTGGCGCTCACAACACTTTAAGCGTCGTTTCATCCTTGTTGATTATTAAATATTAAACAAGGACAATTGATGTTCACAGGCTATAAGCGCCAAAGCGAAACGCAGCCTCGGAATACAAAATAATGTATTCGGGAAGAAAGTGATATTATCGAATCACTGTGAAATGTGACGCGTTAGATAATGCGACTTGGCGACGATCTGCCCGTTAACTAACTAACGAATAATTTTTAATAATGTAACATATCGATGTGAATAAATAAATATTACAATTTATGCTAGACAATATACCAGTAATTATTATTACAAACTACACTTAAAAATGTAACATGATGTATATATACATATTTAAATTTTATAATGAAATGTGAGATATAAGAGGTAGATAACAATCTTTATTTTTTTCGTTTGCTTTCCAGATAATACAAGACACATATCTAAATAATAATTTACAAAATTTTTTCTATACCACATTTCGTAAAAGAATGTGGCTCGAAAGTGCAATTCGAGTCGTCTAAATCATTTTCGTCAAAAAAGTGCGTGGTAATAAAACCTAAAATATTTGATTATTATTAAAAAATGTTTTTTTTACCGCTAATGTTGTCATGTGAAGTTACTATGCTAGCTTGATATATATATATACATATATGTGTGTGTATATATATGTGTGTGTGTGTGTATATATATATATATATATATATATATATATATATATATGTATATATGTATATATATTTATTTCAGTAATACATCTCAAATCCTTACATATGTATATGGCAAGCCCAAAAATATACTCTCAAATTAACAACATGTTGCAAAAAATATCGAATACGTCTCTTAAAAAGTTATTTAGAAATTTATCTGCTTTATCGAGCGTAAAAAAAAAGTTCTTATTAAACTAGGTAACTTTCTCTGAGTATCATCCTCTCTTGACTATTTCAAGTACATTTATAAATTAACATTATGCATTTCTCTCTCCTCACAGTCAACCAATAGCTTTCTATATATAGCACATGTAATACATAAAAATTTCTTTGTAACAAATATCACACACGAGATATATGTAACATAATTATTTTATATATAAAATTTACATTGCAGTGTTCAAGGAATTTGTATTAATCGTGATTGATAATTATTTAGTATTATTATAAATGATGTTAATATTCAGTTTTTTCATTTCATATTACACAAGTATGACAAGTAATGACAAGTATATATATTAAATATTTGTCAAAGTGCATGTCAAATAATATCAAATTGTTAAATTTGGTATAATAAAAACTGAATGATGTTATAATCGGTTTAATTTAAGTCAGAAGCATGACATTTTTATTTTCAAATAGTCAAAAATTTAAGTTATTTTTTTCCATATGTCTCATATTTCATTTATAGGTTATTATCATAATAAAAGACTTAAATTTGCATATTCTTTCAATTCACTGTTGATTTATACATTTTATTATGTAATTAATTATTGAGCTTATTTAGGCGCTTCACGACCTCACACGAGTGAGAAGCCTTGATTATGTTGGATAGCTTGCAACAATTTATATTTCAATCTTTCACGAGTTTGATAACGCGGCAGATCGAGAAGGTTAAAACATGTATGTGCAGCCGGTAGAAAACGTTCGTCAGTCATTGGCTGTATTGTTATCTGTAACAAAAATAACAAATAGTATATTATATTTTTTTATGAAGACCCTCTCTCTCTCTCT
>NW_012130119.1:888897-933721 GCF_000143395.1 Atta cephalotes | reverse complement strand
TGTTACTTTCTCTTACTTTTATAGCTTTCATGCCCTGTATAGGTATTCTGTCACTGCCTGTTAAGAAAAGTAGAAATTTCTTCTTCTCCTCCAATGGCAATTCATGAAAGACCTGCCAGAAGAGCATGATAGTAGGATGATTTTTGGAATAGCAGTCCTTATACGTGGCATTCTTCTCCAATTCTTCCCAATCATAATTCTCATTGCCAATGAGAAGCGACATCAATTCGTGACTACGAAATAGCTCTAATACCCTTCCACCGCATACATTATGAAAGCCTTTATGAAACGCTTTGAATTGCGTTTCTATTGATTTGTTTAATATATAATCCACGTAAAGGTCAACGTATTGTTGCCTGCAAACAAAAGCGTTTTGCTTTCCTTTTCTTCTTTTTCTTCTTCTTCTATTATTATTATTATTACCAATGTCGATATACATGCAATGTTTACATACTTATTTTTTAATGTTACAGGAATTTTATCACCGCCGGGTATCAATTCGAAGTTCTTGAGTTCGCCAAACACTTCTCTACTTATCTCGAAGCACAAACCGTATACTTCTTCAAAATCCGATTCGTTGTATTCGAGAACACTTTCTAAACTTCTATAATGCATATATTCATTGATAATTAATTTATGTGATAAATAACGTATATAGTTTTGGGAATGAACGAAATACCTAGCTATCGTCGGTGACATTTCCTTGATATCACTTAGTCCGACCGATTCTCCCAAAAGTTTCTTATACATTACCAGTGGAAATGGTAAATTGATAATTACAAAATTGTAAATGGCTAAGCCGCAGAGAACGCCAATTAGAAAATACATAACTTCTTCTTCTAATGAATCTGAACTAAACCAAATTGTCCTTGTTTCTTCGTATTCTTGGAACATACCATACTTAAAATCGAGAATCTCTGCGAAGAGAAGCATAAAAAATTCTTTCCTCACGCCACCCACATCTTCAGCCTCTTCATCACGAAATTTAACCTGAAAGAATTTGAATGCTGTAACTATATGTTAATTATCTAGTGCTTGTAAAAAATTATACACTATAACATTTAG
The DNA here is from genome assembly GCF_000143395.1 of Atta cephalotes. Lineage (NCBI taxonomy): Eukaryota > Metazoa > Arthropoda > Insecta > Hymenoptera > Formicidae > Atta > Atta cephalotes. The sequence goes on along the minus strand of NW_012130119.1, from coordinate 932,656 downwards.
AATATTTATGACATTTCTTTTAAAATGTAATATTGAATTTTAATAAATTCAAAACATTTATCTAATTCTTAAAAAAAGGCTATAAATCTTTAAAAAGGCGTTAGAAATTTTTAATACTTACTCTAAGTGGTCTCTTTAATTCGTTAGAATCGTATTTCAGCAGTTGATCCAGAGTGTCATTGACTATGTTATTCCGTGATACATGCAATATTACAAATTGACTATACTGTTGAAAATTTAGGCTAGGTGTTCCGAGCATTATATCTCTCACAACTCGTGATGCCACTTCATTCATCGCGGATTGCATCTAATATAATATAGTTTATTACACAATGCACACGATTATTTTTAAATAGATTCTTTCTTATACCTGTATAGATTGATCGGTTTCGAGCAACTTTGTTTTCGCCTCGGCATCGAACAGGAAAGGATAATTACAGAAATATATTTTACGGTACTGAAAAATTATAGGAATTTTAATATTATATGTGCATAGCAATGAGTACAATGTTACTTAATTCACTATATACATGAATTAAGTGGAGAACATCAAATTTAGAGTCACTTACAAAAGACCGATCTTCTTCTGTTAGCCATTTGCAGTATTCATGAGCAATATCTACAAATTCTGATAATTCTGACAAATGGAAAGTCTCGTGGGGTACTCGTATACCAGCTATGATATTTAGTTTATATAATAGTCCTAATAGTTGTAAAGCACATTGCAGGCTTTCAGTCCACATGATGACCTGTGGAAACATGTTCTCCAAAATTATCATATAAAAGAAATCTACATCTCTCTTTAAGACAAAATTTTCATAAAGTATCTTATATATAAAAATATTTTTGTAATTTTGCAATTGACTTATTCTTTTACAGCGGAAACAAGAATCAGTTACAGAACAATTTTTTGATTATTAAACTTATAACGCAACATAGAAAAGCTCAAAAAATTTGTGAAAATCTTTTCTTTCTAATCGCTTGATTCGCTTATCATTTATGTGAACATTTTTGCGCGCAATTTACTTTATCCGCCGTCGACTGTTTCACAAAGTGCAGCACCACGGACTTGTACATTCTCACGAGTCTCTCGAAGTAGTACGAAGGGGCTGAGCTCCACCATATGCCTACGATCTTACAAGCCTCAGCTTTCAATTTCAATACTGCCTTACAGAATGGCGTTTGCAAAGAGCTATAGTTGGACAGATTTGCGAAGCGATGATATAGCGGTAGCGTTAAGTACACTCTTAAGGATTCCACATCAGGCGGAGAGTCAACAAACGATGGTATCAGACTTTCAGTTACGCATGCAAAAATCTGAAATGAAAACGTCATCATTTAGAGATTGATCAGTATTTTACATGTATCCGTAAGTTGAGTATAAATTTAACAAATACCGAGCGAACTCAAATGTTTGAACATTCATGTTTGTATGTGTAAATAATTTACTCCTTTTCTTGACTGCATTGAATATCAACATTGAATTAGATCAGTTTGCTATATATAGCAATTAAACTTGTGTGACGTTTATGCGATAAAATAAACTTTTGCATTCGGTGTTGGTTATGTAGGTGAATACGTACTAGTTCTTGAATCGTGCCGTTGTCCAGTTCTGAAATAATTCCAAATAATCTGATAGCATAGTCGATATTAATTCCATGATGCTTGCTCGAACATCCATAATGCGCGTCATTATTGAGCAAAAAGGATGCATTTATACACGCTTGACTTTTGAATACAGTTTCTAGATACCTGAAAAATATCGTATAAACACTTAAAATCTACGATAACTGAGGTGAAAATCTTATGGAAAATCGATTAGATTAAATCTATTGAGACATTATGTCTCAGCAATAATAAAAATACGAAAAAAAAGTGCGAGCGCCTAATTTCTGTATTAGATTGCATAATTTTTCTTTAATATGCATATTTTTCATTTACGTCATTAATTCATGATTCACTGGTGAACCTGGTGGGATATTCTGACATTCGGCTAGCTTTTCTTCCATCACTGTAAGAATTTGGGAAGTCGGCCCTAATATTCTACAGTCGCTCGGTTCTATATTATCCTGTAAATATATTTAAGTAAAGATAATTTTTTTATATCTTATTACAGAAATGATGCAAAATTAAATATTCCGTTGTGCTCTTTTTTTCTTTTTCAAAAAGAAAACTGCTGATATAAATTTATAAATTTGGAAAATAATTTAACAATAAGAGCATGAGTAATATGGAAAAACACACTTTTTTGTTACTGATCGTAACAAAGCAATGATCGCCTCCACTAAAGATGTGCTTAACAACACAGTCGATTTGAGGGCTATAATGTAGGTCGAGCATCACTGATGATCCACTCGGCGAAGACCAAGGTCCTAGAACGACTTGTGGTGTTGTAGCACTCTGTGAAGCACGATTTCCCAATTGTCCAGCGCCTCCCAAACCCCAAGCGTAAACTCTCCCTCTAGACGGCACTAAGGCTAATGTATGCCTTTTACCACAAGATATCTGTACAATAAAATGTTAATATCATTAAGATGTAATTTTTTAAAATAGATTAACAAATATATATAAATTATAAAATAAATAAGATTAACATGATATCTTCATCATAAAAATGTAAATTTACATTTTAATCATGTACACAATTATAACACAATATTATTTTTGTAAATTATAGCTTACTTGTGTTACCGTGCTACCCATCAGCTCCATAACTTGCCGCGGCAAAATCTCATTTGTAGTATTCCCATGGCCTAATTGACCATACATTCCAGCACCGCATGTAAATACTCCACCGTCCTGAAATAATCGCAGAAAATTATTTTAAGATTTCTCTAATTTTCAGAGTCTGATGGATAAATAAAATTTACCATTGTCAAAAACACTGAGAATTCCTCGCCGCATGCCGCATAGCATACTTTCGCGTTTCTCAGAGTACGTAATTGGCATGGTAAATTTCTCTGCTGTACATCATTTAGTCCTAATTGTCCAAAGGTATTTCTCCCCCATGAGAATACAGCTCCTATGAGAAAACAACAAATGCAGGAGCCTTATTCCTGAAAAATATTCCATACGAAATCCTATAGTATACAGTATGTATATTACAGATTTTCATATGCGATATAGATTCAAGAATAGGCTTTATTCACGTGAAGTCGAACAGTACACAACAGTGCCTTACCTGATTTTGATATGACTATAGTGTGATAACCGCCGCATGCGATAAATGCAATTGGTACGGCAGCTAAAGTAGAAATCCTTTTCGGTTTTATTTCAGTCGTCGTGTACAACCCTAATCCTAATTGTCCCTCTCTATTACTACCCCATGCATATAGCTCTCCGTCGTTAGTTAGAGCGATTGAATGCTCTATACCACAAGCAATCTGCACTATCACATTTGTACCCAATACTTTAACCATACGTGGAACACGCTCTGTACAATCGACACTATTTAATCCTGTGAAACGATAAATATATGATTATCATATTTAATAGCAGTCTATATATAGATAAAAAAATATAATGTATACGTTACCTAGTTGACCATTCATATTACAACCCCAACTGAAGAGTTGTCCCCACTCATTCACAGCCAGAGTATGACAATTACCACACGCTATTTTTCTGAATACAAATGCGTCTAGGCCAGGTATCAGTTCTATATAAAAGAAATCAATTTTAGCAAAGTTGATAAAAAATTTTAGGAGATATCTAAATGGCACATTTAATTTAATTGATAGTTCTTATTGTACTCACGTAACCTTTTCCTCGCCTTCTCATGACCGAGCTGTCCATAGTCATTATTACCACAGGAATACACTTTACCTTCTTTCGTAATAGCTACAGTATAATTTTCTCCACATGCAACTGAAATTTAATTTTTATCAGAACATTCTCGTGACAGAAATTTTATAGGCTTTGCATCAAGATCTTTCAAGGGTCTTACTTTGCTCGACATTGCTGGCTTCTGTAAAATCCACTTCTCTTGGCATAAAAATATTCTCATCCTCGATACCGCCCAAACCCAACTCCCCATGAATAGTACTGCCCCAACAGAACATTCTGCAATAATTCTTGATCCGCTTCACTGCTAGATCATTCTCATCTGTCGAACACTTTCTTGATCTGCCTGCCTATATGCACAGATATAAAAATTATATATAATTTAATAAATAAGTTATATACATCATTAAATATTCAAAAAGGAATTATATATAATACAGCAAATGTATTATTTGCTTAATGAAATATTAAATTGATATCAAAGACATAAAAATATTTATATATTGTTCCTAACATAAATACTTAATTAATAACATAAAACTTTTAATCTCTGGGTCTGTTTTTTTTGCTCAATTTATCTTTTCTGTTTTTCTCCCCAACATGAATGAATCGTGCAAAAAATTCAACTAAAAAGAACAGACCTCATATTCTATACAATAAAATAAAAAATATATATGTATATATCACTTTCAACATAGATGTGTATTATATATGCAAAGTACTATAAATTCATCCAAACATTCAACAAAAATAAACAATTCTCTTATTGTACAGCCTGTCATATTTTGAATTACTAATATCTATAAATACGATTCATGTACCTAACGATTCCATACAACAATTATTAATTTCTTAACAACTTAATAATTAACTTTTGCCATTTATATCACTTCGATTTTTCCGCTTCAAATAAGTTTCCAAACGCGAGAGAACGTCTCAGACATCACGTGGCATCGGTTTATCCCTACTTTGGATTTCGATAAATAAATCCGGGCTTCTCCCGGACAAATCAATTAGCAAAACAATTAACTCTGATCGACGCTTCTCTCTCGGCCGAGCGGTTAGGCATCGCGACTCTACAGAGGGCTGTAAGTTCACGTGTCTTTTTAGGTAAGCCAAGCATACCTAAAAAGAGGATATCTTGCGCCGAGGCTGAGTAAGAGAATCTGAGTGTGACTAACCATATTTATCTATATCTCCCTCGATTTTCGCGGCGCGCGAGCGCGCGCACGCGAAGAGGCATCAGGCTCGCGGGCGGCACATGTGTGTGTGACGTGTGTGGTGTATTTACGCAAGACGCGTGATTGTAAAAATAATCCTCCGAGTGCTCCGGACTTCGATCTCTCGTGTCAAGAATGTCGGTACGTCGAAGTTGTCAAATGAATAATATCGAACACGTCAAGTCGCGGCGGCCACGAGAACTACCCGTGTCTGTCGCGATTAACGTGCGTCCCTCAACTCCGACCGTGATTGCGCTCCAAACAGTCCTTGTGTCTTCACCGCGTGTATCAAAGCCAGACGAAACGAAAGAGTAGGAGACTCACGGCGCGGCCGAGAGGTTAGCTCGGGCACCTTCGTGAAACACTCCGCAAAGCGAATATTCTCGAGCGAGCCTTCTTCTCCGCCGCTCCTCAGGCTGCTCATCGTCTTAAGAACGATAAAGAAAGAAATATATATAAAGACATTGAACGGAACAGATGAAAAGACCGTTGGGAAGGAAACGAGACGAAATAATCCCTCGAAATCCCTTCCCCTTCGCAAGATTCTGGTCATGAAATGTAAATGTGAACGGAATGACTTTGAGCGAGTTCGATTGTTCGCGATCGTTCGATGATGACGTCGATAGTTCCAGAACATGGAATGACATCGCGTAAAACGCGAAATTGCCGTTTCTTTCTTCCCTCGTTTGTTTGTTTTTTTTTTTTTTGAACGATTTTGAGTACTTTCCACTTAGTAACACAAGTCAAGTACAATTAGTCGCGTTCTACTTTTGTTATTTACTTGCTGAATAGTGTTTGTGTCGACTAGTATCTATTCTGGTATCACTAGTGTCTATTTCTATCAATACAATTAATTACAATTTCGACTTAATTTATTTAACTTATTTTTCATCCTTTTCGTTATGTCTGTTTTTATCAACGTAATAATTTAACTTTAATCCCGATTCATCTTTTTAATTGTAAGAACTAGAAAAAGATGAGCTATGCCCGTTTCTATCAATGTAGACGAAGTTTAATTTCAATTTAATTTACTTTTTATCTCTTTCTATTTCTAAGAATTAATCTCGATTTATCTTTAAAGAGTACCTTTATCTTTAGACCTCGAAACGATCTGATCATGAGTGATTTTGTTAAAACAAGAGTAAGAAAAAAGGATGTATAAAAATTGGAGCATAAATTGAATGTAAAGAGGAAGCGACAAAAATACATGTTCCTTTTACGTTTCGATTATCTCAATTTTCTCAGATTTTTTCAGAAGCTTCATTTACGCTTCTATGTTTTTTTTTTACACGTTCGACGAGTGAGTGACACACGATGCATGTTTTCTTGCTGGCTTGCTTGCGTTCTAGTAAATTTTTAGCATTGCACCACACAGAGCGCAGAATTTCTAGTAATTTACTAAAATACAGTACCACGTATGAAATCGTGTGCCACTAGCTTTACACTTCGATTTTTATTTTTTAGGATTGTTGTTGAATAACAACGGAGTTTATTGAAAATCCAATCGTCCCTGAACGTCACGAACGATTGATCGATATACCTCCAAGATCGGCGAGATCCGAATGGCTAGTTTTGTTTAGGTTATCACATCGTTGCAGATCGATGAATGGAACACAGCTTGTTGCGCGGAACAAGTAAACGAGAACGACCGAGAACGAGGAAGACGCGATATGTCATTCATACCGTTCATATAACTGTAGTATATTATTGTTATTATTTATCAACTGAGAATGCACCTGCACCTCACTTACATTTTTTAATAGACCTCTGCAGAGTCTGACCGGAAAGCGAAATATATAGAGATCGACGAGTGACAATTGCAATGTTTCTCTAAACTGACATGACGAGCGGTAATCCACAGTAATCAGATACTGCATATAGCTTGTGCACGTCATATAGCTTGGCGTGCATATATATATATATATATATATATAGCCTCCCGTTCGCGCGAGCGCAAGCGGTTGACAACAAAAAAACTGCAACCAGTAATATAAAGCAGCCAGAAATACCTATATCAATGAATTATTATTAAAAAACACATCGATTCTAAATATATTTTTAAATAATAAGGGGAAATGCGAGAAATGCGGAAGAACATAATTGAAGGACTCTGATATTTTCTGCTGTATCGAAATTAAATAATTAAGCAAACAAATGTAGATGGTTAATTATCTTATTATCAATAAATATCTCTTATATAGTTCTAAAAATTGTAAAAAAAAATAGGAATTAGAACAGATAGAGAAAGAGAGAAAATAATTAAAGGAATATTGTGGAGCAACGGAAACGAACTTGATTGATGTCGACAAAGCAAATTTTTAATTCCAGGTAAAACATTATAATATAAATATTTATTAATTTGGATGTTAAATTATTAAATTTATGATTTTTATTATATGTATAAGTATTGAATAAATAAATATATATACTTGTAATGCTATAATATCTTTTTTTAGGGATGCACCGGATATCCGAAAAGTATCCGGTATCTGGTATTATCTTGCATTTTTTTACTATTCGATCGGATATTATTAGTATCCGGTTAAATTTTATATCATTAAATTGTTGATTTTTTTATTATATATAAATGTTCTATAAATAAAAGTATGCATATTTATAAATATATCTTATTATATATCGCTGCAAATTTAAATTACAATTTTTTATTTTTACAGATTTTTTTAGAAGACATTTTCTGACAGGAAAATGTGATTAAATTTGCAAATATCGGATATTCGATTCGAAAAATTGCCTTCCCGAATATTCGATGTTACATTCTTTCCGGATATCCGGTAGTATTATCCAGTATTCGGTAATTTTATAATCCGATGCATTCTTAATCTTTTATATCGCCAAAAATTATAACTTTTTTTTTCTACAGTTATCACGTCTATTGATAATCAAATTTGGACAACATTAAAATCACAATACATATTTATGAAATTAATAAATTATAAAATTAGTATTATATATTATACTATTTTCTTATTATTAATCATTTCAATTTGTAGTCACGTGAACTTTCATAAAATCTGCGATTTTTAATAAAATCTTGTCTTGTCGGATATAACTAAACTAATATATTCACAGGTTATATCTAAAAAATTTATAATTGCTTAAAATAAAAATTTGCAAATAATATTTTAATTTAATTTTTCGGACATGTTTTTGTTATAGTATTTTGAGTCAAATTTAAAAAATAATTAACCTACGTGGTAACAGCTAGGAAACTGTAATTTATAATTTTTTATTTTTTATACCGGATTGTATTTTTCTAAAACTATTTGTGTTTTTTTTTTATTAGAAACCTGAGAGTGGAAACATCCTGGCCTTTTTCGTGTACCAAATTTCGTAGGGTAACGTCCACGTTTTTGTGATTCTTTTCCATGCTATTATGTGAGTTAGACAAGGACGAACAATCAAAGTCGATTATTTGTCTTTGTCTAATTCACGTAATAGTATGGAAAAGAACCACAAAAATGTGGACGTTACCCTACGAGATTTGGTATACGAATAAAAAAGCCAGGATGTCCACTCAATAAACGAGAATGGATTAAAATTTTTTTCTATCTGAATACATAAATAGCGAATACTTTTTTTTTTATTTAATTGGATTCAATTAGATGAATTTGGATGCAATTGGATTGAAATACTGCATTTCCTATTCAAAATTTTGAATTGAACAATATTCACAATGTGTGTTGTGCACAAAAAAAGCTAATATTATTTTTAGATTGAAAGGCACAAAAATATGATGCAATTCTTATAAATGAATAAAAATGCATTCAGGATTGAAAAGCATTTATTTCAACATTTGTGAATCAATGTTTCTAAAAATCTATTTCAATTCATTTCAATCCATTTTCATTTGTTGGACACTCTCAGGTTTCTTTCTGCTTTTATTCTGGAGAAGGAATTTTTTATTCTGTATAAGGAGAACGAAAAAAATGAAAAAATACGAAATGCTTGTTTCGTCGGTATTACAGACGATTTCATCATTTTAACAAATTTGAACACATTTGAATTCATACGTCACATAATTAATACGTTACAATTTTTTCTTCATTCATATCGATTTCTAATATCTTAAATGTAAGATTCTACGTTCAGTAAAAAGACAACTTTACAACTTTATTATTGTAAAATTCTTTGACATGATTGATTTGCATCCAGTGAAGGATCCAGTGAAGAACTCTTAGAGTAAAACATACAAATCAATCATATTAAAGAATTTCACAACAGTTGCAAAGCTATACTTTTTCTGCTGAATGCAATCAAGGCTTTAGTCTAATATTACATTTGTTATTTATATTTATATAATATATTAATGTAATTTTGTTTTATGACAAATGTAATATCAGCGTTAGATCTAAAAATAAACAAACCAATCAGTATAAAGTGCTTACTAAGCGCTTGTGCTAAATGCGGCCAATCTGATGTCTCTTGAATTTTCTAAACAGTGAGCGACGCATCTTCGTCGAGTGCGTGATTCATGCTCGTTTTTCCCCTCATTATCCCTTCCCAGGCCGTTAAATCACCGCTTCGGCGCTTCGCGAGCGCACCGCGCACGGACGGACGGACGGACAGGCGGCGGCGGCCATATTATCAGTGAGGTGTCAGTATTTTCCGAACGTGACGGGATTTTTGGGTGTGGATCGTGCGATTTCCTGTTTCGCCGGCTTAGTCGTGGGGTTACTAGCGCGAGTGTGAGCGCCAGGCGGTCCAACGTTGTGGATGCGGTGCGTCACACGTGTCACGGGATCCACGGGTGCAAGCAGAATCAGGTTAATCAGGTAAGCGCGCCGTCGACGTCGCCCGACGTCGCCGTCGTCGCCGTCGTCGCCGTCGTCAGTCGTCATGCGGGGCCTACGTTCGTCATTCTCCTCCTTCTTCGCCGTCAATCGTCACGAAAAAGAAAATTTGAGAATCGAGCACCGAGAAGGCCGAGTCATCGTCGCGGTGTCGAGAAGTTTGCAGGATTGTTGCCGGTAACGTCGGTTACGCGGTATATATCCCGGTTATATGTTCGATCGCGAATTGCATCTCGCGATGTGAAATGCGTGACGAGAAGAGGAACCAGAATCGGTCTCGCGAAAAAATTCGCGGGGTCGACCTCGTAACGACAACGTCGCACCGGTTGCCGTAACTTACCTCTTTTTTTCCTCGTTCTCATAGTGCACATTACAACTCGGAACGTGATTTAAGTATTTAAGTATTTATCCTCGGGAAGGAACGAGGGAATCGAGGTTGATTTGGTTCGCCGGAAAACCGGTTCGAATGTTCGATTGTACCGACGTCGGTTAAGCTAACTGCGTTTAACTTAATTTTCTTTTCTCTCTGTGTGCCACGTTTGCCAACGTTGATTCCGCCTTGCTAATTTGGGCGGGTTGATTCTTCGTAGATCGTATATTTGTACGATCATATATTTGTATGTATATATTAATTGACATTTCAATCGATAATCAACAGTGATTCCTAATTGTTTCATTGTTTGACTTGTTAAAGAAACAAAAAATTAAATTAAGTTCGATAAACTCATTCGAGTAGCAAATCATAACTTATTGTGATTATTTCTATATTGAGGTTGGAAAGTAATTCAAGAAATAAAAAAAAATGTAAATAAATCAAATGCGACTGTTAATATTAACGTTTAATTAATTTTCTTTTGCTGTAAAAATATAGGGGAACTAGAAATAATTTATTATTATGTTATGGATTGATTTTTTTACTATATTGAAGTTGAAGAGTGATTCAAGAAATGTAAATTGATCAAACAAAGCGATTGTTGATAAATTATATTTTTTCTAATAATTTAGAAATATAAGAGAATTAAGGATGTGATTTATTATATTAAAAGATATGGAATAATTCTTTTTCTAAATCAAAGTTGAAAAAATTCAAGATATGGAAAATTGTAAATTGATCGAGTAAAACGATTGCTAAATTTTTTTTTGCTATATTAAAAATATAGAAGAAAAATATAGAAATGTGACTTAGTATTATTTATTAAATGTAAACGTAATAAATTAACGTTTAATAATTAATATATATATTTTTTAATAATTACATTTTTTAGTTATATTTATTATTATTTATTATAATATTTATAGTTTAATAATTATATATTTCCTGCCAATTTAGAAATATAGGGGAACTAAAAATGTTATTTATTATTTTATTAAAAAATATAGAACGGTAAATTGATTGAATCGGCTGATCTGGTGCACCCGCATATTTTCCTTTACCATCCATAGGGTGTCTCAAACTTATCAGCACATATATTTGAGACAAATATTGTGATGTATTCGGTGTAAATATTTTGACGACTTTCCGTTAACGATTTAAAATGATAAACTAACAATAACGAACATTCTTCAATTAATCAAGCTGACAATGAAAGTTCAAACTTATTGTTAAAAACCTAAATAACAGAACTCGGACTTCGATCTTGCGATTGAAAATCTAATGACAGAAATGATAAACACAACATCTCCAAGTTTACTTAAAGCTTGTTTTTACAATATATAAAATATCAAAAAATATTAAAGAGTACTAAGAAATTCATGAATGAATTTCAGTGGTGAAATTTTTTATAACCTTTAATTCTGAGGTAACCACATATGAAAGTAGACATGTGTTGATGAATTTGATCATTTCACACTATATTGAATCAAGTGCACATTAAAGGCTCTATATAAAATATTTAAATGCAGTGACACAATACAATCAACTTTGACAATAAAATATAATAATACATGTATATTTTGTCAAATAACGTGATGATATTATTACTGAATTATTTAAAATATTTATATTATTTTATACTTAACTTTTTAGTTTAATATAATTTAGTGTAATTTAATCTAACGTAAAATCTGTCATGTATTAGAGATTGAGAATTGAAAATGAAAATTTAACTTATCAGAACGAAACGGTTTAAAATTAAAATTATCTGATTGAATTCCAGTTTCTAATTCACAATTCTCAGTTTATGCAAGTAACCGAATTTGGTACAAGAATTCCAGTCTCTAATTCACAATTCTCAGTTTCCAATACATAGCGCGACACGAGTTTTATGCAAGTAACCGAATTTGGTACAAGATTATATTTATTAAGTAACTCACATGAGCGACACCTTATATGAAACACTCCGAGCACAGATTTAGAAAGGAATTGTCGGATTGACAGTTCCAGAACGCGTTGAATCGCGTTCTCCACTTTCATTGCCCCTGATCACGCTTGTCAACAGTTGTACTCATAATGACCGTAAGAACGGGACGGGAATGTCGGGTGTTCCGCGGCTCGACACATCCATCCTGAACCTATCTTGGTATCCATGACACAGGCGTCTTCACCTCTCAGTAAATCGTACAGAAGTTAGTGATGTACGATAACATACTCGTCCTGCGGCGCTTTTCTCGTTGAGAAATCCTTGGACGTTCATTCTTGTCGCACGTGTAGTGTTTAAACGTGGCCACCGTTAGTCCTGCGTTCGTGTCGATCACGAATAACATAGAATTTATGACGAAGAGAAGACGCGAGAGAAGTACTGTGTCGAAACACGTTTCTTACATGGAGAAAATTAATTTGGCACGCTATTAGTTGAAAACTTTATTATCTCCGAATTTTGTTCAAATTTTTGTAATATTTCTCTACATTTTTCTAGCGTTTTTTTCGATGATAAATTGGCGTATACCATACAATACATATTATGGAAAAAACAGTTTTGCTAAAATATCTAAAAATTTTAGTTAGATCTAAAAATAATTTTGTTGAATCATTAAAATAATTATATAAGACACAACGTTGTTAAATAATGTTATGTCAAATTATACCCAACTTGAATTATTTTTTTAATTATTTCTGTGAGTTGCCAATGTTTCTGCTCAATATATATAGTTAATTTAACTAAAATAATAACGTCAAACATTTAATATAAGAAAATTTATTAAATTTTAACTCAAATTTAATTTATTATTTTTTAAATGTATATGTTATTATGAACGTTGTTTCTTTTAAAACTAACTGCAGAAATGGATGATTTGCACTTAGACATATGTGAAACATTACGTGAAAAAAACGATTTTACTGAATTATCTAAAAATTTAAATATATACAGATCTGAAAATAATTTTGTTGAACCAACAAAATAATTGTGTAAGAAAACTCAAGTATGATAAATAATGCTGCAAAAAATTTAGATAATTTCAGCAATAATTTTAGCTTGTTTCATAATTATTTTGATGGTTGAACAAAATTAGATACAAATTTAACAAATTTAGATCTAAATCTACTTAAATTTTTAGATACTTATCCAAATCGTTCTTTTCAAGTACAATTATTTTAAGACATGAACTAATTGTATTTTTAATTCCTTCTTGTTACACTTGTAAAAATAAGAGAAGTGAACGTGCTGATGATTATGAATTACATATCTTTTAAAGAAAGCTGTCAGGTCGACAGTTTTGAATTAATCTTTCGATCGTCAGGTATATATTTATTGGCCTGAAATGACAGCTTCGTTTCGACATTGTGTAATATATTTTCTTAGTGATGTCATCCAGTATTTTATTCTACGGAATTGAATCATTGCGGTCCTCTCTGTTATGCGGAAAGGATTTATCATTCTCGGATATACAGACTCGTATAACAAGGATTATCGCGGTAAATTGTATGGCTTCCTTTCGCATTGTTGACATTTCAATGACTGTCAATCTTAAACTATAATTGCAGGTCATTGTAAAACAAATGTTGAAAATCCGGACATTTATCTTTGACGAATAATTATTTAAGAGAGTGATGATGCAATATATTGTTATTTAAATACATATGTAATTATTTAATTATGTTTTATTTATTTGTCAGTGCATTTATACAATCTGTCGATGATATTAAGTAAATCAATTACACAACCGGAAACATGTCAGAAATTGCATTCATATTTTATTTAATTTAATTTGTTATTATGTACGATCTGCAAAAAAAAATATTTTTAGTGCGATTAAGATTATAATCTTAAAAAAAGTTTATATTCTTAATTATATTGTATTTATGTTTACATTCTTAATTAAGATAAAAATTTTTGAGATTATAATCTTAAAATTTATTATCTTATGAATTAAGATTATAATCTTAAGATTAGAACAATTAGTTTTGAAATGAATTTTAAATCGCTGCCTTTTTCGTAGAATCTCAGACTCAATGATAAATCATATATTCGGAAGACAAAAGAATCGAACACACAACGGATTGGATTTTCTCTGAGGAAACACCGGTTTCCGGGCTTTGTTCCGCATAAATCATCGTCGCGATTCTCAGGGAAGAAGACCGGACGTTCGTCACATAGGTCAGCTGTTAATTGCACGTGTATTGAATTCAGCGTACAGTTTAATTACAGCGATTCGTGACCTTGCATCTCGTGTGATGACACTCGCAAGCAAATCTGTGTGTAAATCATTGTGTAAATTTGATGATCAAATGATCATGAAGGAATCAATGAAAATCAGCCACTTTTCTCAGGGAAATAATCATCATATAAAGGATTTATTTTACATTCTCTTGTATTACATTTAAAATCACAAGTGTGTAAAAAGTGAATGCAACATATGTAATTAGTTTCCCGTGTAAAAATGACATTATACTATACATTTAAATACATAAATCTATTTTTGTATGCAGTTTATGTTATCTTTATACGGAAAACTAATCGCACACGTAATTATTTTTTACACACTTTGATTTGTATTTTATAAGTTATGGCAAATTAAAAATTAATTACGAGTTAAAAGGTCAATGTCAGATTGATGGTCCGTAATCAATAATCGCCGATTAGAGCTTGTCGATGAAATGGATCAGGTTATTATTATAGCTATCGAGAATCTCACGTATTTAACGATTAAAATATTCATGCGATCTTTATCTTACGTCGATTCCGAATCCTTTCGTGAAGACAAGATCTTCGCGCCCGAGTCGTTACATTTCATATATAAATAGTGGTTACAGCTGAGCGCTAAGTGGTGTTAAATAGTGATAAGCATTTAAATGCCGGGACGTGATTCCGTATATTATTTGCTCAATGTCAAGATCGCATCGAATGTAAACACGGGATGATAATTAAACAGTATATCTAGCCAAACATCATATCTAGCCGTCAGATGTGACGGCCGTGATGCCCATATCAATACGAGAAGGCTTTTGAAGTCTATTGATTGGCTGCAAGACAGAGAAGTTCTCTCTATCCTGCAACCAATCAATAGACTTCAACAGTTTCGGATGCGTTCGGAGAAATGTTATTCGCATTATTTAGTACTACGAGATGTCTTCGGAGCAGATAACGCCACAAACACAATCATGACGTCACTAATGTAGCATTTTACGCGCTATTTACACTATATTCCTTCCAAGGTAGTCAGAAAAGGATAGCTTTTTTTTTTCATTTTTACAAGTATTTTAAAGTTATTTTTACTCTCAACTGCTGCTATTTTACTCAAATTTTCTTTCTTTACAAATGGCGTTCAGGAAACTTTAACGTGTTTCTCGCTTATGACATACGTCATGATCCAATATGGCCGCAATGACTACTCAGGGCCTTAATATCAGCTCGAGCAATCGCTAACGGAATTCGTCTTTATCGTAAAAACGCAATTCGCGACGAGCGCTAAAACATTAGAGATTAATTAAGATAAATCGATAGCGCAATTTGATAGTACGATTGATAGCGTACTTCTAATGCTCGGCCACGCTCGAGATACGATATAATACGCTGTACAAATAAATGTTTTTAAATGCTGAATTGTCGCTTGAACGATCGTGAGTCGTAAAAAATATACTAATTGCCTGATGGTTTTTCTTTTTTTTTTTTGTATCAGCAAGGTCAAATAGAATATTATTCCATATCATAGTTATATAAATAGCTACTCTAATACGGCTATTAGATGTCTCTCATATAATGACGTAACGCTTCGTTAATTGCTTAAATAATAACGAACATCTTACATTGACATAATTAATACATAATAATCATTATAATTTCTCAATAATTTTCATCCTGTTAATTAACCTCAGATCTGACTTTAATTTAATGTAATGATAAAAAAATACTAGGTTATGTTAAAAAAATTTTTTAAATTAAATTTAAAGGCACTTTAATAAGTAATTCATAATACTAAAAAAATTTCTTTTCCAAAATTTTGACTATTTTGTCAATGCATATACGTTTTTAATTTTTTATATACCTCAGATAGATCTGATATCTCAGATGATAGAACTAAGGTTTCAAAATTTACTGCTACTACCGAAAATCTACAGTGCACATGATGTAAATTATAGATTTTCAGTACTTGCAGTAAATTTTGGAACACAACCTAAATAATTTCAACGGATGTGTTCAAATTTGATGTACGTTATAGGGTCTGAAGGAATTAAAGTATTTTGATTAAGAGGAATTCCTTTCAATCATAATTATTTTATTCATCCTTCCGGTTGCCGTTATCGATAAATGGCGCGTATCTCATTCTCCGCGTCGTCGGCCTTTCGACGAGTGTGCGACGAGAGCCGAGAGGCGAGAGATAACGGACGGTTCAACGAACGTCTGGACGTGGTGGGTTGGGTCCTAGATGATAAAGGGGAAATGCTAGACAACGGGACAGATCACGACGATCGGGCACTCCTCGGCAATCGCGGCGGATGTCGGTCACGCGGATTTGCATCATAACCCGTTGCCCTCTCCCTGTATTTCCGATGCCGGCAACTCGTCGCGTCGATCCGGGCTTTAAATCCAACGCTGGAAAGAGTCAGACGGAGATCAACGGAGGATTACGAAAGTTTACCGAAAGATTGGCAAGCTCACGAGCATTAAAGTAACGAGTAGTAACAGGTAGTTGAATGCCCGTGTTGCAGCTCGCAACCAAGGCGTCTACACGCAACGACAGACAGACTTATGTAACTCTATATGGCTGACTGTTATTCTTACACTGAAAAAAATTTACTATATTTTAATAAATGTTTCTTTGAATATTTATAAATAAACATTTATTGATTGTTAACGTATATTTATTTGATACAAGAATCATTAATTTGATTTAATTCGTTTTTGAGTATATTTACTATAGATAAATGTTTTTATTTAAAAATATTTAAAAAAATATTTCGAGATATAGTAAATTTTTTTTCAGTGTTATAGAATTATTTTGAAGTATCTAACAATTTAGTTATGTAAATTTGAAAACATTTTGTTTTGTGAACTATCAGAATAATTTATAATAATGAATCAGCTCAATTTTCAGCTAGGATGTTAGGATTGCTAGAATGTTAACATTTTTTGTTTATTGTGCTTTTCCTACATAATTAGTTTGATGGCTCTATAATTATTTTCAAATCTATATTTAGCTACATTTTTAGATATTTAGTATAATTGTTTTTTTATGTACAAGATAGTCATTTATTCAAAACGATTAGCGACAGTTAATTTCGAATTTTTTTCTTTTATATTAAATGCAGGAAATAAGGTCAATTTTGCATTAATTCTTACATAAAATAATTTTTATTTACGTGGAGATTTATTTTATACACCGAATGTACGTGACGTGGATATTAAGAATTCTTTGCATAATTGTTTCTTGTTTAAGATATATCTATTTCTATCTTCTAGTTTATGATAATGATGATAATAATAATTAGCTACACAATTGTGAAACTTGTCATTGGAGGGCTGCATCTTCATTATGGTGAAAGTAACTCATTTAACAATGGGTTTGCATCCGGTACTTAATGCGTCGCTAGTAATTAAAATTAACTATTGTGACGTTAAAATTCTTGTGTGAATTAATTACGTTGTCAATAAAGATTACAATCTTGTATTTAATAAAAAGACATTTTTATTTTATATAATTATTTTTATTATTTTTTTCATTACTATTTATCTTACATTTTCTTTTTTTCTTGAATTTTTTGGAATTAATTAAAATACGTTATATATTAATTAAAATATCAATATATATATATATATATATATATATCGCCATTAATTGTAAAATGATTATTTAAATTTATTTACATATAAAATTTTATCTCATGTTATCTCATTATTTTAATAAATATTTAATTAATATTTAAATGACTGCGAGAAGGAGGAAGTTTACGCAATCTTTTTCTGTGCTTACGTCAACACGTTGTTTATAAAATCTTTATTATACTTAAAATATCGTGACAAATTGCAATGCTCACAGAACAGTATCTCGATATCAATTACTAGAATCGATGACAAATCCTTTGATGGAATTATCTATTTTTAATCTTATATTAAGTTGACTTCATTTTCAGAAGAAGTTTCACTTGAAGTTTAATTAACGTTTATGTAATTTGATTTTATCTAAAAATCATGATTAAAGTTTAGAAAATTAAACTAGGATCTATTTTCAAGGATTTATCAACGTTCTGATAACATTCACAATCGGCAACGAATGACATATAATACATCGCTTGTTGTGAATCTCCGCACATAAAGTCAATATTCATTGTCAGCTTTTTTTAAATCTGATTTATATCGGATTAATTACATGCATATGTGTCTGATATAGAATGATCTAATTGATGTTCTATAGAAACATATGCGATTTAACATCTTATTTAACATCTCAAAATCTAGTTGAGTCTATTGTAATTAAACGTCTGATTAAATGCTGTAATTATTTGACTACATGTCTGAACGTTGTATGGCATTAAGAAGGTATAAAGAGTATCATTTTCAATGATGTTCTGATATTATGATACCAGATGCTGTATAAATATGAAAATCACGTGGAGATTCCACCCATGTGTCCAAGGAATTAGAATATGAGAAATTCAAACGCACTTTGCACAAATTCCGGGATATCAATTAGCTTCATCTAAGGAATTTGATTTTAATCAATATTCTATATGTCTGTTTCAGAGGAATAATTTCGCCATTTAGTACGAAAAAACACAGCTGCCACGATGCCGAAATCGGTATGTATCACATTTGAAGTAAATCTTAAATCGTATGTCTTAGTATTAAAATTTTTGGAGATGATTTTAGAAGAAAACGATTTTATGAACTTTAAGAACATTAATCCATAATTGGTTTCTGACAAAAAATAATTTGAGATGCCGCGCAGTACTCACTTTAATAATTAATAATAATCCAATATTTCGTCGTGAGAAAAGATTTAAAAGGATAAGAAGCAAATGAAAGAAGGGAAAATTGGAAAAATTAGGAAAAATTGGAAAGGTATTATCTGAAAATAATTCAGGTAATAATAGGCTCAATAGACAGTAAATTAATAACATAATGAAGGAGGATAAATGAACCAAGCTGGATTGGTCATGTTAAATTAATAATATTTAAATATACACACATGCACACACATTCATTGCGAGTGTCCCTATGACAATGACTCATTGTCACACGGCCACTCACAATGAATACATTAGTTATAACATTTTCCTGACAATATATAGCAGTATGGCTCTAACTTAGTTTTAACATAAACAGAAATAGTTGGTCTTTTGAAAATAGACTGAAATCGCGATTGCTCACTGCAAGACATTTCAATGGAAAAATTGGGAGAATATTTTCATCTTTTCCAAACCTTTATATCAAGGAAACCAATTCACAAAGGACTATAAAATTTGAAATATTTATTAAATATATATAATGATTTGTTAATCACACTGAGGATGACTTTTTAATGGGTTGGAGTGTTATGTTTACGTTGCGAGAATTTTAATTTTTAGACTCTGTACTTCTAATCTTTATTATATTTGAAATCGATAATTATTAATTTGATACGATCCAGGGATTTTCATTAGTTCCCCTTTCATTAACTCATTGATATATTATCCGAATATTACAGTTGCAATTTTTTTTTGCTATTCGCAGAATACTGTCGAATCGAGTTTTACGATGCGTACCTAAAACGTCACGTGTTCACTTTGCAGTAATTTTTTGCGATAAGATAGGTATTCAACTTGTTCGCTCGACTTGTGGCGGTCATACATCTCGCGATGTTGGCGACATTTGAGCCTTTCAAAAGTAAAATTAATCAACTTCGTGAAATAAAAAACAGAGAAAAAATTATAAACTCATCGCTGGTAAAATTAAAAAATCTATAGAAAGTGAAACTAATCTTAATTCCCGAAAGGTTTCGTTTGAAGAGGAAGCGGAAAAGACGAGAATCAATTGTAATTTTGATTAATTTAACGTAACTAGAACATATCGATTCTGGTGATCCTGAGACATTTTTCTAATTTTTAGATAATGATTTCGAATAATTTTATGTTTCATAATTTTAGTTTTTACAGTTTTTAATTCATGTAGCAAATTATCGTACTATATTTATGCTAATTGTAAGTCAAGGATTGCAATTTTTTATATAATTGAAAATTTTCAAACTTTTAAAGCTAATAACAAAAAATTTTAAAGTAGAAATCCCAAGAGTCCATATGTTTTTGTAACATCACAAAACGTGTTCTTTTAATATCACAAAATGTGTTTCTTTTATGAGTTAATTTTTGTCACTTTTTTTTTTTGTAAATCAGAAATATATGCATAGTACTCACTGTACCGAATTATATCGTAATTTAGCGTGATTAAACTGATGTTGATAACCGGATAGATGTGCATACTTTGCACTTGATGTTCGAATAAAACGGAAGAAGATACACATCTTTCTATTCGATACAGCAAAGCAATGAATGATGAACGGAAACTGTGTTATTTCCTGCAAGCCGTGAAGGTATGGTGCTTTTAAGACTGCTTTATCTTCTTTTTTAACATTATTACGCTAGGTGATATCTTTTATTACACTCAGTATAAACACTCGTGCGCAAAAATAAAACCATTATGTAGATGTGTTATGACTCGTCTGCCATTCACGACTGAATTTCTTTTTTATGTAACTTCATTATGTAATTCGCGACATGTATATAAAAAGACAATGGTTTTCCAAGTTGCGTGTAAGTCTATTTCTTTTGGATTAAAAGTTGCGTGTAAGTCTATTTCTTTTGGATTCATTTAATTCTCCGCACAATCGAACGCAGTTTCATGCTCTTTCACGAAATTCGAGTTGTTTACGTGAAACGAGCGATCTATTTAAATCAAGATACCGATTCTTATTTGCATAAAACTGAAGCGGTTGCGTTGCATAACGCGAACCTGATTTAAAGCCACAGCACAAACTTTTGCATAACGCATAAGAAAATCAACCGATCCAGAGTCCTTTATTTTCTCCTAGAATGAAAATAAAAGGCTGCATCAGTACAGACTTTTGCATAACACTATAACATATGAAATCGTGATCAAATTAAAGATTGAGATTGAGATTGGATAAATCAAAGCAAAATTCACTAAACTTGAGATTGTTTTTTCTTTCTTTTTATTAGTTAAATTCCAATCCAATCTCAATCTCTAATCTGATCATGGCTTAAAGTATAAGAAAATCAACTAATCAATGTATGAAATAAAAGACTGATTAGTTGATTTTCTT
Organism: Atta cephalotes; assembly: GCF_000143395.1. NCBI lineage: Eukaryota > Metazoa > Arthropoda > Insecta > Hymenoptera > Formicidae > Atta > Atta cephalotes. Next base: position 911,148 of record NW_012130119.1, on the reverse strand, counting down.
ATGTCTTAAGCGTTATACAGTATTACACTGAATGAAATGTTTTGTATGATATGTTACAAAACTTTTCTTTTTAATTAAAAAATTTTGTTCTAACAATTACATTTTGATTAGAACAACAAAATTTTTTAATTAAAAAGTAAGAAGGTTTGTGTAAGTCACACATCAACAAAATAATTGGTTACTCATACACAACATTTCTCTTAATGTATAAGACCGAAATACATCTTTGCATAACGCATAATGCATAAAGCATAAGAAAATCAATCTTTTATTTCATGGGAAGGAAAGAAAGGACTTTGATCCATTTTCTTACACTGAGAAAAAGATATAATTAATTTTAATAAATATTTAGTTCAATACTGCTATTTATTTGGCTACTACTATAATTAATCATTTACTTATAATAAATAAATATTTGTTCAATAAAAAAATGATTGTTAAATCAAATTAACATTTCTTGTATCAAATAAATATATCTTTATATTTAATAAATATTTAGTTGGCAATATTCAATAAATATTTATTAAAATTAATTATATTTTTTTGTGCGTTATGCATTATGCAAAAATTTGCGGCTTGAAGAATTTCGAACGAATATAATTATTAAGGATTCTTGAAATTAGGACTTAAGATAATAGGGACTTAAATATTAATAAGTAATTTCCTTCTCTCTCTCTCTCTCTCTCTCTCTCTCTCTCTCTCTGCAGTATAGTGCAGTCTTTTCAAACTCGAGGAAAAAAATTAAACACTGAACTATTTCCACCATTTGGGTCTTAAAAGTCACGCGAAAAATAGTATCGACGATCGCTGAGAGTAATCTAAAATTTTCATTCTCTTATTTTATTCATTGCGCCTTTTAATCGTGGATGTCTCGCATCGTTTACAAGTCGGCGACGTAAGAAATGCCGATATCGCAACGTGTGAAAGGCATCGGCCTTTAACGCATCCGAGAGATCGTCGAGTGTCCTACTCGCTAGACTACCGGAAGCTTTTGGACTTTGCGCGTTTATTTTTGGAGGGAAGAATTTTTTTTTCAGAACGCTAGTTTTCACAGAAATCTATTAATGATCAGGCGATCAGGACGAGAAGCACAAACCGACAAAGATTGATTGCGTTCAGTAGAAAAAGCAGCAATTTGCAAAAGATTCTTTAATACAATTAATTCTTCATTGGACTTAATTCCTCACTGGATCTAAATATACATTGAAAGAAAAGTGTTTAGCATTTATGACGTAGATAAGATAATTAATTAAAAACTTTTTGTGGTTATTACTGCTATAATGTATAGTAATAATAATATATTTTTCTCAAACAAAAAATTGTGCTATAAATTATGATAATTTTAAATATTAATATAACAAAATATTAAGATGAGTAAATAAAATAAACATTTTATTCGTTAAATGCGATCGCAATTATAGATATGTAACTATTTTATTAAATTTATTCGCTATTTATATGATAACATTGAAAAATATATTAAGATAAGATTTTTAAGCAATGTGACTTATTGATATCACAATTGACTATATTTGTATGTTAAAACAACTATAAATATGTATTCTCAAAAAAAATTATAAATTATAGTTAAATTATGTTAAATTATAATTAATTAATTTGCAACCTTTTTTTCGATATATTTATCAATCGTAGAAAATCTTACAAGAACAAACTACTTTTTCTGCTGAATAGCCGGAGATCTCGGGCCTTGATGTCGTAGCTGATGTCGCAAATAAAATTCATAAGTAGCATTAAGTAACGCTATAAGACTTGTAGCGTCACTGAAACATCCATCGAACAACGTTAAATCCATTAAAAATTAAGAATTGCGAATCGGATATTAGAACTAGCCAATCAAAATGAATTAAAATTATCTAACTGGTCTAATTCTAACTTCTAATTCATAATTCTCAATCTTCAATGCATAGTGTTATACGGATTTTATGCTAAAATGACCAACCATCCCAAATTAAGAAGAACAGTTCCAAATTTTAACTCTTTGTCCCACTTTACAACGATCTAAATTAAGGACACAATTATAAATTTTCCCTTTTTTAAATGTTTAAACAATCGGAATGTGAAATATAACTTTTTAACTAAGGTATGAAGAATTTTATGATTTTTAATTAAAAGTGTAATTTAAAAATAATAAAATGTGATCTCATAACTTGATGTAATTTTGTTATAAGATATTAGATATTATTTACAAATATATTATTTATGTGTTTTATTAACAATTATAAAAAACCGTTCAAAATTTAATTATGACAATTAATATTGATTTTTTAAACCTCCTTTTTTAAAGAATTGGTTACCTTACTTTATCAGATGTAATAGAGATTGAAATTGAATTTAATCAAATTGAAATTTCATTAAACTTGATGTTGATTTTATTTCTTCTAATTGAATTCTTGTGATTAAATTCAATCTCTCTCTAATCTGATACGGGCATTACAATGTCGATCTCGCGAAACAGGATCCTGCTCGTTCGCCTGGACATCCTGCGTTAACTCGATACGAATAGCATGCAGCCGCGCCACATTCTCTACGCCTACGCTCGGCATTGTACCAGGAACGTATGCAATCTGACTGCCGCACAGAGATAAATAAATTAAACGCGCGCATGCTGAACTTCCTCGTCCTCAGGAAGTCCGTCGACAGAAGGGAAAAAATTATGCAATCAAATCAGCATACTAGCGCGCGCGCGCACGAGAAGAATTGCAACGGTCGCGCGCTCGTAACAGTTCGCAAATTGGTCGGGCGATTTCCGAAAAACGTCGAGCCAGACGGATTGTGGAGTCGATTCTTTTCGCGGCACCCGGTATCTGCCGGCGCGCGCGGCGTGCCGTGATTGGTCGCCGTCGTCGCGCCGCCGACCGGCATGTCCCACGTGACCACGCTCGCGCCGCCGCGCTGTTCAGAGCGGGAGAAGCGTTGCAGCGTTGCGCGTCGTGTGGAGGAAGGGGAGATATAGCCGCCAGTTGCATTTGTGTTTTGTATTTCGGACCCCATTGTCCGGAGACGGGCTTGAAGGTCGATCGCGTTAGCTTGTTCGATCGCTCGTTGTTACGCTCGATCACGTCAATTTTGCACCGTCGACATTATCGAACGGTTAAGTACCGTCACTGTATCGCGTTTCGACTTTCGGCGTCTCGTGTGTTCGCCGAGTACTCGCTCTTCGCGACTTTCTCGCAATTTTTGATTCTCGCTGTGCGCCGTGAAGGTGTTCGACGAATCTCGCAGACATGGTGGCCGGCGGCAAGATGGTAAGCCGGCCGTTACCAGCGCGACTAGTTTGAACTTCAACTTTTGTATACTGGCGATAGAAATATATCGAGATTGCGATAATTTTATGGCACAGACTTGTTCCTCGAAGAAACATCTCGCAGTTAGATTTCTTGTTTTCACGAAATATCAGCCAAATAATATCTTTCTGTTAATATAGATTGATTTTAATTTCGGTTTAATTTATTTTTATCTTTTTCTAATTCTAAGAATTAAAAAAAATAAAAGAATTAAAAGAAAATAAAAATTTCTATTTTCTGTCATTTTTAACAACGTAGTAGGTATTATTATATTGTTGCGCATATAGAACAAGTTTTATACATAGTAAAAGAATTACGCAACGATAACACATAAAAAAATACTGTATACAAGCAATAATTACTGTTTCAAGTATTTCAAAAATTCACATATTCGCAAATATTATATATAAGTCATCACAAGCGTTAAATTTATTCCAAATATACTTATTGCTAGTAAATTTAATATTTCATCAAGAGTAAATTAAAAAAATTTAATAAATTAAAAAAATTCGATTTGCTTATTATATGAAGTAGCTTTTTCGATCGATTTTACATTCTTCAAAAGAAAATAAATTCTTGTTTTGAGTACATAATGAGATTTCTAAAAGTATTATTAGTAAGTATTTTAAGATTAATTATTATCAAGAAAATATTATTTTTAAAGAAACTCGCTACTTAAAATGAAAGTAAATTGAGTAATCAATTTTCTTAGTAAAATAGAGATGATATTTCTCTGTACCGATACTGTCATTAATATCTATTTTTATATATAGATTAACTTTAATCTCGATTCAACTTACTCATCTTTTTCTTATTCTTAGAATCAGATAAAGATTAAGAGTTAGTTGAATCGAGAAATTAAAATACATTTTTTAAAATTAAAATACATTTGTAGAATCAGGCATTTCTAAGAATTAAAAAAAGATGAAGAATAAGTTAAACCGAGATTAAAGTTAATTTATATTGGTAGAAATGAGCAATAATTCTCCGATTATTAGAAGATTATTAGAAGATTATTAGAAGAACCAATTCTCCCTTTATTAAAGGAATTCAAGAAGATTTAATGTTTATACATATGAGAAAGTCTTCTATACTACAATACAGTTACATGATATTTTTTTAAGCAATAATTTTAAGGAAAAATCGTAAAGAAACAAATTAATATAAAAGATAATATAGAACGAATTTGTTCTTTCTCGAGAGATGCCAGAGATCGATAATAACGACGATTGGATTTGGTTCTACCGGGTGACGCGTTTTACTCACACTATCTGACTGTGTCATTTTGTTTGCATGTGCTGTGCCGTGAAGATGAACGTGAGGGTGACGACGATGGACGCGGAACTGGAATTCGCGATCCAGCAGACGACCACCGGGAAGCAGCTGTTTGACCAGGTCGTCAAGACGATTGGATTGCGCGAGGTGTGGTTCTTCGGTCTTCAGTACACCGACACTAAGGGCGATCTTACCTGGATCAAGCTGTACAAGAAGGTAGGATAATATTTACGTATTCGTCCCGTAACGCTTCCTGCTTACTCGGTGCCCTGTAGCCGGATTTAATCTTCCTGTCTCGTAATTTATCTGACACAACTGGAAATTCCAAGAATCTGCAATCAGAAAAAACTTTGTGGTATAAGTAATTATAAAGATGGCTGTTATATGAGTTTTATGTGCAGCATTAATATACACATACACATAGCTGAATAAACTATTTTATTGTTGCCACCACTGTAAACTTGTTTCTTCTTTTCAATGAATATTCTGAATTGGTGTGATAAGTTGAAGTAAAACAATAATAATTTGTTTACAGCAGATACATACTTGAAATATCGATATGGATTTATCATCATGCAATGGGGAGTTTATATAATTCTCACTGTTGGAATTAATATTAACATCATGAATGTGAATTTAACATCATCAGTTTTAATCCCTTGATGATGTTCATATAAACAAGATAAAAAAATAGAGATTTATAGATCCACACTATGTTGGTGTTAATATATACACATGAGAATTATATATTTCTATATCGTTAAAAAGTCAGATGAGATTTAATGTACTTTTAAGTTACATAAATTAAATCAATTTTATGACACTAAATTAAATTTAATGTATTTGCAATAAAAAAAGTATATTTGTGTACATGTACATGAAATTTAATGTACCTTTCATAAAATTTTATGAAATTTAGTACATTTTTTATTAAATTTTGTGTAAATTTGCATGAAATTTAATGTAAGTAAACTTTAAATTTAAGTTATAACTTCATTTTCATTGACAACATTAAATATTTTTAATATACCTACTTGAAATTTGTTTCCATTACATGTAACGGAGGCAAATTTCTGTTTTTTTAACAGTGTGTACTGATTTTTTAGAGTGCTTAGTTCAGAACATTCTTTGAAAAGAAAAACAGATTTTAGGTCTTTTTATTTGAGTGTAGACCTTGTATCAAAATTAATGTGCGATAAATTATACGATTAAACTTAGTATTAAATTATTCACAGCATTGAAAATTTATGTTCCTGTAATTTTTACAATTAAGTTAACGAACGGTATTCTCAAAATTACATATTATCTTTAATTTTTATAAAATCACGTTTTGCGACTCAATCACTCAAACGCGAACGATAATTTACATAACAAGGATCATCATCGATTTTCGGTGTTACACAAATAACTTTTGAAATGATTTCAAACTCAGGATGAGGATTAAAACCGATCGAGAGGTTCCATACTAGCTTCGTTGTTGGCGGTTCGGAGATTCGCTGTACGTGAAATTCCATCGTGATCAATTTTCGGTGTTGATGGCAGTGAAAACTGAGCCCCGTGGTAACGGCTGTTCCATCATCGTCGCATGACACGCGAGATTCACCCACGCGTATCGATGCGTACATTGTCGGGAATGAAAGAAAGTGGAAATGCTCCAAGTTATCAAGCGACACCTGACCGTTATAGAATAACGTCTGCTTTGTAAAATTGTAGTCCTGCATTATGGAAATATTCCAAGGTATATAATTGTATCGCAATCCTTTTCAAAGTGATGGTAGGTCTGTTGGACTCGCTCAATTAAATCTTTTTGTCAAAAATGTCAAACAATTCATCAGAAATCTCAAACAATTCAATTTTTATGTCACATTTGCAAAGAATGCCCGCACTAATTATACGGAAAATTGAATCTCATTGTCAGTGAAATGAGTTTCACATACTATGTGTACAATGTAGCTTATAATGTGATGAATAAAAGACGTAAGACTTAAGAATAAATAAACAATAACAATCTTTTTTTTTACTAAATTATGCCATTTAGATTTCTTGAAAAATTAAAATTAGTACTTTTTCATTAACATAAATTAAATGGATCCTACAGACCAACTGTCAGTAGCTATGTTACAGATTTTGATCATCTTTGAAGGGTTAAAACGTAGATATAGTTGAAACAGTTAAACGAGTAAACAAATAATTATTCGCTTGGACTACATTGCGTGCAAGCTAGCAATTTTTTATATCTTTCATTTCTTTACCGACTTATAATTACATTGATAATTATCAACAATTTAAAGAAATTGTTCAACTGTGAAAAAAGTACACAGGAAGGAATTAGCGTGTATCTTGTTGAAAGTTGCTTCTACGAAGCAAGAAAGTATAGTTTGCAAGAATAATTACCGCTGAAATACGTGACGTATTTTAAGAATCTCATCGTTTTGATTAAGATTCATCATTAGGAAGTATTTCTCATCGAGAATTAATTGATCTTTTTGAAGTCAATTTATATATATTAGATTATCGATCTCGCGTATAATTTGCGTGTCTTCGCAGTCGACTGTGCATCAGATTTACGCTTACGCGCACGTAAAGTGTATGAAATTAATGCACGAAGTAGCAAATAATTGCCGACTTCCTAAAGAATTGCACGCAGTGAGGTATCCCGGGGTCGATGTTGTACGCAGAGGTCCTAAATAGCGGCTGTTCATGAAGTATTTCATTGCGCCGATTCACACGAAACCTGTTCTTAGACATGGCAGTTGAGAGATTTTTTCTAGGGTTATGTTCCCTTAACTTATTTTCTAATGTAATATAAATTAATAAATATCGTCACATTGCATTTCGTCGGGATCGTTAATTTCTCAGGACTGTATCAATGCTTAATCCTCACGTTTAATTCAACGTCTTTTTTAAATTCTCGATTCATTACTCTTCCTTTATTTCTTACCTATTTAGTCATATTTTTAATTTATTCCCCGTTTCTCTCTAATTTGTATATCTTTTTCGATGAAGATTTTTCGTTCATTCAGCATAACCTCATGCATGGTCGAAATTGATTTTTGTCTTGCCGTTTGCGCAGGCAAAGAGCTCTCTTGGTTTTTTAGATCTTACTCGGTCAGTGACAAATGTTGATGTCATCGTTTCAAGTGCGAGACACGTGTTCAATATCTTTGCGCTTCTTTTTCTGATCACGATGCAGAAGTGCGGTTTGTCGAACTATCCTTGTTCCTTAAAGACGTCATAGAAGTTTGCAAACTTTCCCTATTTCTGTCAGAAATTATCGATTAATGAATCGCAATATTTCCGCAAAAATTTATTTTTTAAGACTAATGTTTTATTTTTTTTCAGACCTCTAAATATTTTGAGAAAGATAAATTCCAGATTGATTTTCATTCTGCAGAGAGATTTGAGAGACAAATTACTAGGTTTATTTTTTCTTCATTCAATATATCTAAAATATCTTCGGTATTCCTTCTGTTATACAGTTATTTTGTTTACATTTTATTTTATATTAAATTTTATTTTATTTTATTTTATCTCAATCTATATGAAAAGAGAACGACTTTGCTGAAGTATCTAAAAATTTAGCTGAATACATAATTGAAAATCTTTTTGTGGGACAAAAATTATGTGAGATGCTCTACTGGTTACTAAAATATTAAAACTTCTCGCAGCATTGCTTATGATACTTGAGTTTCCCTTAACTATTTTCCCTTAACTATGGTCCAACAAAATTAATTTCAGATTTGTGTCTACCTAAATTTTTAGGTACTTCAGTAAAATTATCCTTTATTTTTTTAAATTTGTGATTAGACATTAAGGTTATTTGATGTATATTAAATTCCAGCGATTTTTTCAGACTTATATTGTTAGAAAATGTGCTTGTGAATCAACCACACTAAAAAAAATGTACCAAATTTTAATAAATATATTTGTTTTAATAAATATTAATACATTTATTTATAATAAATAAAAATGATATTTAAATTTTTGTATCAAATAAATATATACTTATATACTTCAATAGTTAGTACTATTTATATGTACTTATATACTTAAATAATTAGTTACTATTCAAACAAATGTCTATCAACACTTGGTACATTTTTTTCAGTGCAGATATATGCATATAATCTGAAGGATTAATTCGTTGAGTGACTGTACTACCTTTAGTTTTGCTGTTCAGTCAACTCTAATGTTCGAATCCATGTACAGTTAGATACTCATAGATCAAGACAGACACTTTATCGGCTTTCACCAGCTGGTATTAGTGCTGAAGACGCTCCTTTACCTTGACACAGTCGCCACTTGTTCCTCTTGTCAGTCGTCTTTTTTTTTTTAGTGGTTTTCGTATCGGCAAGAAAGGCTTCCAGATTTCTCGTTATTCTATCTTAATCAAGCATCCCTGCGCGTAGATTTTCAAACCTGCCTCCGACAGGAAAACGGGGAAAACCAACGTAACAGGTGCTCGCCAGGTGAAAAAAATGGCGGTGGTTGGAATACAGACACGTGCTTGTATAAGTGCCAGGCAGATCACTGAAAAGCAGCTGGCGAACAATAATGTTCGTTCCCACGTGGTCTCATTTTAGTAGTCGCGTCTGTTTCGTGAAATTATTCCATGGCTCATCTTCAATTTCATAATGTCATACATGAAATTTAAATGAAATTGACTTTAATCTTAAAATTATCCCATAAATCTTTTAAGCAATAATTTTCAGGCATTTCTTTAATATTTATATATATTAAAGAAATGCCTGTCTATAAATATGTAATAACAATATAAATATGCAACCCTACTTTAATAGAAGGTAAATTTCTAGATTTATTGCCGTAAATTATGCAGAAATGAATCAAGTTGTCAAAATTGTTCCATTTGTTACTTTTTATACTGAAATGAGTATAGAGAAACGAAGTCACCTCGAATCCTTTGCGGAATTTGTCGCTTTTATAAATCACGATAGGCTATTTACGCAACATCGTTGTTCGTACGTTGAACTTTAAAGTATACTTAGATATGCGTCGATGGTAACACACTTCCATGCGATAAATAAAACATTAGAGCTAGATTCCAACGTAGGTGAATAGCTGCTAGGAAACAAAGATGGAAAGGATATATAGGTTAATGTGTTAACACGAAGGAGAGATATCCCCAATCGTTTTAATGCAGCTTGTATTTAAAATGAGACAGCACTTGTTAATTTCGCTCTGTGATAAGTTTTAGTATTTGAAAAATCAATATTCATAGTTCGTTCTTATTCTTAGAATAAGAATCTTAAGTATTGTCTTTATTAATATGGCTTTGTGATTATATGACATTAAGACTGTAGTTAAGATAGTTTTAAATATAAGAACTGACTATGAATATCGGATTTTCAGATGTTTAAAAATTTACATTTAAATGGAATTAAAATCTTTATACACAATCAGATATTCGAATCTATTTAAGCGTAATTTATGCCGCAAATATTAAGACATCATTTTTTTTAATTATTTTTCTCACACTTCTGAGAATTTATGTTAATATTAAAAATACTTATAGATCACAAAGAGAAAAACTTTTTATGGGATCAAAACGTTATTTCAGAGACTTGTCGTGATTCTTTTTGATGTTTTTAATCTGATTTGCGAAATACATCAATTTAGCATCAACGCAGATTAGATAATAAAATTATGTTATCTGTTATTACAGATAGCCGTGACTATTGTGTAATAATAATTAATTAATACATGACTCATATTGTATCGATGTAGTTTATCATATATATTGCATAGTAGATAGACGTAGAAATTTGCTTTGTTTATCCGGCTTGTATTCCCATAATGAGCCAGCTGATATCGAACGTATGTTCAATTAAACTTTTCCTTAATCGACAACACGATTGCATGCAGCCGGAAAGCGCGATAGCAAGGGTGGTGAAGAAAGAGGTGAAAAAGAAAGTTCGAAAGCTGCGAGGTTACTCGGACTCTGACACGGATGATGACGAGTTTGACGACGGCCTGGTAAGAGCCCGAAAGGACATGATCCTTTCGCACATACCGAGATTTACTTTGACAGGAGGAATTGCTGGAGATTATAATTGAAAGATGATAGTCGAACGGTAATCAGTCATACATAGGAATAACATTTTTATGATATTTTTGCGACTGATGTTAATTTCTAATGTAAATTAACTTTAATTTCGCGATTTAACTTTTTTTTTTGTAGTAAGAATCAGAAAAAAATGAAGTTAAATCGATTAAAGTTAATCTATACTGATAGAAGTGGATGTAGAACAAAAGTTTAAAAAATAAATTAAACTTTTTATTATTTTTTATTTATTATTTTTAGTTATTAATGTTTTCTTTATTATTTGCTATTACGAAAGAAAAAGTGTACGCGATATTTTACGCATAAAAATATGATTTCTAATAAAATAGGATACATATTTAGAAAATTTGAAATAAGGATTTTTAATATATTTAAAATTAATAAAAAGATTTCGCAAGAAGAGTCTTGAGAAATTGATAAATCAATTACAGAAGAAAGGCTTGCACAGTCAATCATATATGTGCAGAGATGTACAAATCATCTTTATGCAGATATAGAAGGTGTTCCACAAGCCTGGCGAGGCTACCTTTCACCTGTGGATACTTGGATCGCAATTTGGAATCAGCTTTTTCCTCGGTGAAAATGTCGAGATAGGTCATTCGTCGCGATCTTTCAACTTTCGACATTGAATATTTTTATTACCAATTCTCATAAATCTAATAAATTGGATAATTCTGCTGGATTAAAATCCATTCAATTGAAATCTAATAAATAAATTTTTATTTGCGTTTCTATTTTTAGAATATCCAAGAAAAATTCTTTAGCTGCGATCTCTCTTTTAAGAAAAATTCACTGCAAGTTCAAGAAATTTATGACACGCAATGGATCTAAATGCTGGGCGATTCGTGAAATAGATTCTTCATCCATTACTCTATCACGTGGAATTCTCATCTTGGGGGGGAAAAAGATAATATCCGCAAACGAGTCAATCATTTCACAAGACTTGCTAGATGTGCAGAATCGAAGAAAAAAAAAATGAAAACGATGATGTGCCGCAGTCTTCGTAGAAATGGATCGCTTATCGTGCGATTGCGATAAAAGAGAGAAGAAAAAAAAGACAAATGCGGAGGACCACCCTCGCGCGTGTTGGCATCGTCTAAGATACGCGTGTTACTTATTAAACAATTCAGTCGAGTGTGTTACGTCAGTTGTACGTATGAAAATATCGTCTGATGAGTCACGCGATGAAGAATCGCTTAAGGAATTTCTCCGCGGGAAAGTACAGAGGAGTTTCATTATTAGTCGTTTATAATCGAGGAAATAAAAAGGCTAAAACATCAGCCAGAAGTGTTAAAGTATTGACAGATCCTCCTTTTTTCTCGCAAAATTAACTGGCAAAAAGCGACGCTGTTGACATTCGTTGCATATAATATATCTTTGAAAATATGTAATATTTTTTGTATTAAATTATTTTTTCGAAGATTATTTGAACAGGATTGCTATAAAAACTGGAAATTAGGGAATAGTTAGACAATTTTACAAAATTTTCTGGAAAATTAAAATTCTCTTTGGAGAAATTTATATGCATACTTCGTATCTACACAGTTGGAATACTACCAACTATTTAACAATTAAATCCAAACAGTATACTAATATTAATAATAATTTATATTAAATTATTCCCTTAATAAAATATTTGATTTTGAAATCAGAACGAAAATACAAAACTTTCAAAATATTAAAAACATTAGGGAAAATCATAAAATTTTGTCTATTGTATAAATCAGAGGAAAGTGATAAAATTTTAGGATGAGGAATTTATGATAACCTTGTCAAGTGAAATATCACCTTATTATCTCGTTTTAAAATTTATCTTATTCAGTTTTTTGTTTGTGATTTATTTCAGCTTTCTTCATACTAAATTATGTCTAAGTTATGTCTTCAGGAAATTTCTGCATTGTCCTAATTTATTGTACGCGGAATTGTTGATTATTCCGTGTACGGCTTTTCTCTTACGCCCTTTAATGTTGCGTCACTTTCTCTCAATTAGGATTCATATTAACCCTTTAACAAAGGTCGACTCTCGCGTGAATTGCGAGTGCTTGCCGAGTACGATACACTTGTTGAGATTACATCGTGTGCTTTTTCCGTTCATGCTCAATTCAATTTTTTTCTAACGTTAAAGTATTTGTTGCCAAAGAATTATGCCAAAGAAAAAAAATACATGTAAGTATATGTCAACCCTATTCTGAACTGCTAGAAAAAAAGCATAAAAATATTTTCCTCAAGATTAATAATTGCAGAAATAAATCCAAGAAATATTCCTTAATTAGTTATTAAAGGAAAAAAAAGTTAAGACGGTTTTTGCTTAATAAGTTTATTAATAAATCATTCCCAGTTTTTCCGGGAAATAAATTTTCTGAAAATTACATGAATAAGCAATCTTTCAGTTTACAATATTGATTCATAAAAGCCGTGATTATCAAGTAACGTCGCTGTATGCATAACGTTGTTAATACATGATAGGAAATAGCAACTTTATCGGTTTCCAAGACATGGGCATCGATAAAGTTGGAATGGTTGACATAGCTGAAATTCCGCGATAATGAGTAATTTATGACGTACGACTAATGCTTGCAATCATTCTTGAGAGCGTGCGTTTTACAATTAATGCATGCGATGAATTTATCGCTAATTAAATCATAATTCGTTGTGATGACCATGAAGCACGACGCGTCGTGATATTTTTCATAAACGCGGATTTAACGCTACAATAAATCTTATGGAGCACAGAGAAATAAACGGTTGATAAGTCAATTCCATAAGTCATTGTTTCAAAATTTAAATGGTAATATATATTAGCATATGATGGCATAAGAAATAAATTAGCATTGTAGATACAAGTCGAGAGTAAACTTTAGTTTTTTTTTTAACTGCAACTGAAAAGTTTAGTATCATTATTTTAATTAATGAATCGAGTAAAAATTTATGTCTTCCTTTCTGCTATATAAAATAAATACAAAAATATAAAAACTTTATAAGAAAAATACAAAAACTTTATGGAGAAATTCGATGGAAACAGCATTCTTCGATTCTCTCTGCTTCTTTTGTTAAACCATGCTGCAGCATTGTAATGTCTCGTTTTATTGTCGCGTCAGTATGTCACTGTCGTGTTATAATGCCTGCAAAGGCGTCGTGTAAAACTCGTCTCGAAGTAGGCGACGGACGCGTCGTTTCAAGGACTCCCGTGAAACTGGGCTACATCCTGCGGGGATGCTTGATCATCGTGCTTGATCTTTGCAAACAGGTTGTGAGTTGAAAGCTCCTCGCAGACTGTTATGTAACGTAGTAGGATCTCTAACGATCGACACATTCTCGTTTTCCTCGTGTCATTTCGACTTGTTCGCCAATCGCGTCTCTCTCTCTCTCTCTCTCTCTCTCACATACCATATTTCCGTTATCGAATGCTGTAAAAGGTCACATTGGGCCACGCATGCAAACCTGGATTGCATCGCGTCGAATGAGAACAAATGAAAAATAAAAGATTAGGAAATCAAATCTGATGATCAATCCGTTATTTCAAATTGCGCTGTGATTTCAATCGCGATGTTTAGAGTATTAATATTCATGGAGAGTATTAATATTTCAGGAAAATATATACAACTTATATTAAGTCTCTTCGATTTTTTTAGTTAGAAAATCTAAGGAATTAAAATTGGGAAAACTATGAAATTATTTAATGATGGACTTTTATTTAATGATGGACTTCTTCAATATTTGACATAATATCTCTTTTAAATAAATTTTAAGAGTATAAATAAAAATACATATTAGGGAAAAAGTTCGTGGCGTTTTTCCGTTATATTTAATGGGAAAAACGCCACGAACTTTTTCCCATACCTAATATAACTTTTTCTTTTTAGTTTTAATTAGGTTTCTCTCAACAAAGAAATTTGATTGAAATTTTACATAAAAGCGAATAATTAATTTCAAAATTAAAAATATTTCTAATCTTGCCTATAATATTGTTGATAATTAGACAAGCAAATAATATTTAAATGATGTGATGCAAAAAATTTATCGAATAATCGTCTCAATATCATGATTTATCGATACTTAATTTATCGATGATCACATGAGATTTAACTGGCAGCTCAGTTATTTTGGGTGTTTAACAGATTTAGAAGACGTCATCCCATCAGAGAAATTATTTTTAACGAATATTATTTTCAAGACGATCACTGACGACTGCAATAATTAGCGACTTGCGCGAATTTGTGAATTTTTTGTATTTCCGATAAACAGGGATAAACGATTTTAACGGTAAATTTAAACGAAGAGATTGAATTATGATTTACAATGACCGATAATCAAGTGTTACAAATTTTGACAAAACTAACAAAAATTATTTTTCAGCCTGTCAGTTGGAACTTTTTTCCAGTTTTTTGTCAGTTTTGTTTTTTTCAAGCATAAAGAAGAATAGTAACATGAATTATTGTTTATATAAGACATTACATTATATAGAATTAATATTTGGACATAAGGCGACACTTTCTTTGTCTACCTCGAATTACATTCTTTCTCGTGTCCACGACAATTCTTAAAATTAGTGTCATTATAAGTCATCTGGTAAGATAGCATCTGGTTTACCATAATCTAACATACGATACCTTGAATGCTGACACGATAATTTCAAGGATGTGTTCGTGGCCGAGATACGCAGAATGGTTTTTAATACCGCAATACTTTAACATCACCATATTTTTATTCTTTGAACGCATGCCAACCGCAATACTAACAACTGGAAGCGTGGACTTCCGTTCTTGTCTAGGGTAAGTTGCAAACAATTTGATTAGCGTGTGTCCAAGTTATGCTGCATGCCGAGAAGTGATGCACGTTTGACGACACGAGACATCTTTCCGTGAAATATTTAATATTGAGTCTAATAATTGTGTTTCTAGTCCATTCTCATTTCAAGATCGTCTTAAATAATAAGGCCGATAATTAGCGTCTTAAGGTATTGCTTAAATACTTACGGTCTTGAAATAAAAACCGACTATGAATACCAATCTAAGATGTCAATACAGCTCTCCGATTGATTTGTGACATCTTAAGATCGTACACTGTTAGAAATGCTTCCTTTACATGTAAATGAAGCTCGTGATTATGAACGAAATAAAAATAATGAATGATTTAACTGAAAAGTTAAGTTACAGTTAAATGTAAGGAATGTATGTATATTAAATTTCATAAATTTTCATGAAAAATATATTAAATTTTATTACATGTATACAAATATATATTCCAATTATAAATACATTAAATTTAATGTAATGAAATTAAGTTCAAATATATATAATTTAAATACATTTAAATACATATAATTTAAAAGTATATCATAAATTAGTATATTATTAAAGTATATTATAAAATATATTATAAATTTCATGAAATTTTTAACAGTATACTTAAGATAGTCTAAATATAAGAACAGATTATAAATACCGTTTCGAATCCGTTTTTATTTTAAAATCATTTTTAGTAACGTCTTAAGATGCTAATATAGCCTCCTGATTAATGATGAAGAAATCGTGTAAAAATAAGAATTTCTTACACTACACGAGTATATAAAGAAATTTTTATTCACCAAGAGCAACGGTTATGAAGAACGATGGATGAATACTGCCCCATGACTTTGTAACTTTTTTACAAATTGTGTAGCCTTGTTATTATGCGAGGCAGACGCATTGTACTTGATGCCGTCAAACGAGACATCGCTTATTTGTCGTACCTTTTGACTGGAAAAAATAACGATAACAAATCATATGTTGTTTGATAATGAAATGAAATAAGAAGGCTATTACATCATGATCATGATCGTGACTGGTGGGTTTTTTAAATACCGTCCTTGAAATGTATCTAACGCACGGATGCAACTCGACGTTCCTTCGCGAGAAACTGTACCTCTCGTGAAAAGTATACACTGAATTTTTCATAATCTAATTATTCTTTGTTATTTTTATTTGACGGATGTGCAAGTAACTTTTTTTTTTATTTTACGATAAGCCTTGTTGCGTGTATCAAAACCATTTATTTGTTATGACTTTTGGGTTATACTCACTGATAAAGAGAGTCATTTGAAATCTTAATTATTTTAGATTATATGGTAAAATATTTTAGATTATATGGTAATTGCTGAAATGCAGTTTTATGATATCAGTTATATCAGGTTATCATCAGTATATATATTATTATAATCTCATTTTATTTATTTGTGATACTAAATATAAAAATGATATTTTTGATTGAATGCATGCACTGCACCAATAATACATTGCAGATGTATGGGCAATATGTGATATTAGCAAATAATTGCAGGTGGTTCCGTGCGGTCTTCGAAAAATCTGCAACGTAAGAGCACAAAGAATTTTCTGATCCTTATATATTATTTTGATGTGTTCTTAGCACCCGATTTAAATTCCCGAATTGATTGGAAGTAACATATCATCGATGATCTTTTACTTTCGTGCTTTACTGTATGTTTAATAGTTGATCGAATTAATCACGCTGAGGAAAATGTCTGATTGGATTAATTGGAATTCTGGTTGAAAATGGAAGAATCATTTTCTGGTTAAATCTACAAAATTCTAGTTGAGGTAATTGGAATTCTGATCGATATAATCAGTCTTCTGCTTCATCCATTTTCAATCAGACATTTTTCTCATTGCATTGAATGACAAATTCATAATTCATAATTCCCATTAATATTCACTCAGAAAAAAAGGACATTTTATTTTATTCATACATCTAAATTATTCAAAGAGATAAATCTCTTGCTTTTATTATTCTACGAGATAAGATGATATATCTATGCTTTTTTAGTTAGTTTATTCATTCGTAATGATGTATTATGCAACACAATACAGCAGAATTTACCACGAAATTTATTTAAAATTTTAAGTGAGTAGAATAGGCTTTTTTTTATATAATAATATATTTTATATAATATATTTTATATAATAAAGCAAAATTTGACAGACATCGCTTAAACTCGAAAATTTTTCAATTATTTTAATTAGGAAAATTCGTTTTTTCTCTTGCCAAGTTTACGTTACGAATAGATAAGTATTTTTATATTTTTCTCTCTTAAGATCGCTCATCGTAGGCTGATATGATTGACATGATTAAATTGTGTGCATTATTATTTTATTATCTCTATTATGTATTACAACTTTTTTTTATTCCTTATTATCTTGTCATGCAAGTCTCGCGACACAAGATAATATAATCATCTCAATTTTTTGAAACAATATTACTAGTCATATAACGCGCGAATTATGTTTTTACTTCTTATGTTTTATGAAAATAAATTATAACCATCCATCATATGTTTGACAGTTGCTATAAAAAAGGAAAGATGACATAGCAAAGTCAAAAGAATCTCGCATCACTAAATCCTTTCTGCTTAATTTGATTTTTAAAGTAATACAAACCGCGTACGTTACATAATTTTGCATCGCAAATGCTATTCGCGAATGTCGGAGATATCGCGGAAAAACGCTTTAATTGTCGTCATGATAGCTACTAGAAGAGCTGTCGATTGCTTATCTATTATTTCGCGCTATTTTTTTTATTCCTCGTTAATAACGTAGATAACTACTAGGTAAAATGTGGCAGGAACACACACTCTAAGAGTTGACTGTTGTCGTGACGTAAATTTTTTCGACGATCTGGATAAAATTCCACGAGAATGGATAATGAATGACTAAGGCAAATGGTCCTCGCGTACGGAATCGATCTGTTAAAAAATATTTTTGCGCTTAACAATTCAATAACTTTCGCGATACTTATCATTTCGAGTATCTTTAACGTAATAAAAATATATTACAACTTCTTTTATTCCTTCGATTGTGTATCGCCTAAAAAATGTCGTCTTCTAAGAAAAAAACAATATGTCAACTTCATTTATCTATAACAGGAAATTTCGTTGATATAGTTTTATTAAATAGGAATTATTACTTCATTTCTATAATATAATAGAATGTATCTTGCTTTATCTTATCTTTTCTATTTTTATAATATAGCTACATTATATTATAGCAGTATATCGATTTATTTGATGTAAAAATCATATGAAAGTTGAGAAAAACAATTTTTTTGCCTTTTTTTGTGCACAACTGCCAAACATGTGTTAACATTCATCGAGGTAAATTCCATCATAAATTATACGTTTTCATGAACAATGACGAACATTTTTAAACTATTCGTACTTAAAGACGCGGCGGCAGATATTCAACTTTGATCGTACCTTCAACACTGATATCGCAAACATTATATAATTATGATAAATTCTTTGATAACAACGTTGACAATATAGTACGAATATATCTGACGCTAAGGTATCGTAATAAGGAAAAGAATTTATATAAGTATAAAGAATGATATCTTTGTTTGAGGAAAAAGACAAACTTTTAATAGCATTCACTAAAAACATTCAGCTATTCTATATATCCCTCTTTATTAATTTTTATTGTGATATAAAAAGTATATTAAATTACATTAAAGTATATTGAAGTAATAGATATATGTATTAAAATAAATAAATAATTAAAATATTATATATTGATGTAATTTGCGTATTAAGTACTTAATAATACTCTAAGATGTATATATATAATTAATGGATTAATTTCCTTAATCCGAAACTATATCTCTTTTAGTGAAAAATATTTTTCTACTATTTCATGATCTCATATTCACCCATTATTCTCTTGATGTCACGAGAACTATTTGTTCACATGTTTAACTATTATCTTATAACACGATTCACAAACACTTTGCACGCTTTTTATCTTTGAGCGTCAAGTGTGAGAAGCAAGACAACTTCGACCGATAATTTATTTTTTTCGATGTTTGCAGGTGATGAACCAAGAAGTCAAGAAGGAGACTCCACTGCAGTTCAAATTCCGTGCAAAATTCTATCCCGAAGACGTCGCCGAGGAATTGATACAAGATATTACGCTGCGGCTTTTTTACCTTCAGGTAAAAAATTATTATTTACGCAATCATTTCGCGTCTCTCTCTCTCTCTCACTCTATTTATCTATCTTGCGATTTCAATAACAATTTTTAATTTGCTGCTTTTATTTTCAAACTAATTTCGAGACTTATGATTTATGTCCAGAACAAATTGATGTAATATACAAACAATGCATACCTTATTTGTTGGTCGGATTAAGTCGGATTAAGTCATGCATCGAACTCGTTTATCTGATTCACTTCTTCCCGTCGTCTACTATCTCATCCTCTGTAGCGGGTACGCGAACACAAGGAATGCGCATCAATTTTTTGCTCAGTTGAACCAGACAAATATATTAGTGTTTAAGAACAACGATGCTTAGCGAAATATTACTCACAATTTGGAATAATATCTCGAATAAAATAAAATCTGTATTTTTCTTATATTAGTTAATCAATATTTTATTAATTGCTTATATAATAGATAGCAATCTTATTATTGAATTTTGTTACATGTATTAATCGATGTTGCTGTTAGATTAGAATTAATTAGAAAATTTTATGTAATCAATATTAATGTTTGAATTGATTACAGGTGAAAAATGGTATTCTCACGGATGAAATATATTGCCCACCGGAAACTTCCGTTCTGTTGGCTTCGTATGCCGTTCAAGCGAGACATGGAGATTATCAGAAGGGAAATCATCCCGCTGGCTTTCTGTCAAATGATCGACTGTTACCACAGCGTGTTGTGGATCAACATAAAATGAGCAAGGAGGAATGGGATAACTCTATTACGAACTGGTGGCAGGAACACCGTGGTATGTTACGAGAGGACGCCATGATGGAGTATCTGAAAATTGCTCAGGTATCTGTTAAATAGCATGAACAGGATATAAATATGACGAAAACTTGAGGAGAGATTGGATATTCTGATATATTAATATATCGTCGATATTTATACGGATTGCAAAATTATTTTTAATTATTTTACATTATTTGGATTCTGTATTAGAAATTTCTATTCGTCTTTAAGAAATTTTATCCATTGTGAATTAAACTACTTACTACAATCCGTTTTCTAAAGGCTTGCGCATTTGTAAAGCAGCGTTTTTTATTATACTTTTTAATTACTCATAATATTGTATTTTAACTCGATGTTTATTTATGACATAGTATTTTTTAATCAGTCTTGCGAAGAGCATTATGCGAACTCCATTGCTGCACTCGGAAACATTTTTATCATATGAAAAATTGTAAAATACTACTATTCTTGGACTAGTATTACTGGTATTGTTTTAGTATTTTCTTTCATTTTTGCTTTTCATAGGACTTGGAGATGTATGGTGTGAATTACTTTGAAATTCGCAACAAGAAAGGCACAGACCTTTGGTTGGGTGTGGATGCTTTAGGTTTGAACATCTACGAGAAGGACGATAAGCTCACGCCGAAAATCGGCTTTCCCTGGTCCGAGATACGGAATATCTCGTTCAATGATAAGAAATTCATAATCAAGCCAATCGACAAGAAGGCACCGGACTTTGTATTTTTCGCCAACAGAGTCAAGATTAACAAGAGAATTCTTGCACTATGCATGGGCAATCACGAACTTTACATGCGCAGACGTAAGCCAGACACGATTGACGTGCAACAGATGAAGGTAGGAACATTACATCACATTATTGAAATAATTAAAATTAATGAAATATAATTATTAATGCATATACTTATCTAAGTTGATTATATAACTTTCTCATTAGCAATACGTATTTTACATCACTTACGTAACCATTATAGTATATTGAAAATTTATTTAGGAGTTAAAATAATTTAACAATTAAAGGCTGTCGCAATCTTGTGATTGTTAAGATACACTTTAATTAATTGTAAAAATAAAATATTTAGCTTCTGAAGTTGTAACGAGATTGCAATAAAATTTTTTCAGGCTCAAGCAAGAGACGAAAAAATGGCGAAACAGCAACAGAGAGAGAAATTGCAATTGGAGATAGCTGCCCGAGAGCGTGCGGAAAAGAAACAGCAAGAATATGAAGAGAGGCTAAAAAATATGGCAGAGGAAATGGATAGGCGGAATGCTGAGTTGAACGAAGCTCAGGAAATGATTCGGCGCTTGGAAGAGCAGTTGAAGCAATTGCAAGCTGCTAAAGAAGAGCTAGAGAATCGTCAGAAGGTGAGAGAGAATCATCAGAAGATAATCTCTTTAATTATGAGTTTAAAAAACTACCATTACACTGTCAATGAGCAGTTAATTTTTATTCTTTTTATCCTTCATTTCTTACTTTAGCGAACGAAGTTCGCTCAAGTTCTAAATTAACAACATCAACTACTATAAGTCAAGTTCAAATTACTATTAGGTGTACAACTTTGTTTCCGCCGTTTTTTTCCGAAATTCGAGGCTTTATTGTAAAAAACTGGTTATACATTTATGATTCAAAGTATTGTCCATCGCTGGCCATAACTTTCTCCCATCTTTCGGGTAGCGTACGAATCCCGCGTCGAAAAAACTGGTCATCTTTTGAGGCTATTCACGAATCGATCCAATTTTTTACTTCTTCATAAGACCGGAAGTGCTGATCAGCCAAGCCGTGTGCCATTGATCGAAACAAGTGATAGT